>NW_005842673.1:209160-212377 GCF_000455745.1 Alligator sinensis | reverse complement strand
AGTAGGCTGGGGCAAATTACAATAATAGTTTTGACCGCCATTTATCTACTGTCTAGCAGCATTACAGCTGCCCCTCCTGTAATTGGAAACTGAAATAAATTGGAACACAATCTGTGAAGTGAACCGAGATAACAAAATCCAAACTGAAATGAGTGGGCAAGGACTGAACAAACTCCATGAATTGTCAGGATGAAAGTCAGTTCATATGTAGAGCTGCTTCATTTGTTGGATAGCAGTACTGATTCATAATATTCTACCATAGTTTCATCAGCTTGGGTTGTCATTATACAAAGAGAAACCAATTCTTCTACATGAACAGAATGTGTTTGACGTCAGAAATGCATACATTTACACACACTGGTGTACTCATTAAAAAAAAAAAAGAAAAGAAAAAGCATTCCCTTTGTGTTGCTGAATGTAGTTGGATTCATTCTCTGGAATGTAAATTGAAAACAAGGCTTGGAGAGATCTGAATCCCAGAGATAATTTTATATAAATGGACTACAGTGCAAGCTTTGTCGAAGAACAGTGTTGTTTTACTTCATTACATAATCAAACTATAATCATGGCTTGGAAATGAGTATTTGGAATTGACAGCAGGGGGTGAGAACCCACTCGTTTCATAAGCTATGAAGTATCAGTGGTAATCATGCATGACACACTGGACACTCAAAATTCAATTAAGGCTTTTAGTGGTGCTATGTATTTTGTTGTATTTCTTAGTAGTTAAACACCAGTGCTGTCCATATTAAAATCCATTAATCATGTGCATTTGTCATCAAATGCGTTGGCTCAAATTAAAGCAGTTATGGTGAAAAATGTAAACTCATACTGTCAGAAGAAATACTCCCACCAAGCTTCAGAGATTTAAAGGTCAGAAAGTGTTAAGACCCAGAGAAGTTTATAAACCTGGGTGGGGGGTGGGGAGTGGATGAAAGACTTGATGATTGACCTCCAGATACAATTATTTAGATGCTTCACATATATTAAATCATGGTTCCTTGGTAAAGTATGTGAGCTAAGGAGAGAATTATGTTGTTCTCCTTAAATAAAATAACAAGAGATAGTAAGACATCTCATTGAACTGCATTTTTCAATCCTTCCTTAACTATGGAACACAAACCAGTAACCCACCAATGATAGCAAGACTTTACAGTATCCAAAATATGTGTTTTGAAAAGTAAACAGAAGAAGCCTCATTTTCAATTTCAAATCATATATAAAAATAATACTTAACAAGTACAGAAATGTTAAGGCAGACACAACTGATTTTAGCAGATTACATCGTGATTAATAATGGGTTAGATTGTTGCAATGACTTTCACACAGCTTTGAAGAAGAAAAATAAATTGTGGCTCTCTAATTACAGTCTCCCTCTTAGTCTCCCTGCCTGTTGAGTAAAAGATTATACCTTCTCAACGGAAGGAGTAAAATGTATCAGGGCTATGGCCAGCACAGTGTATTATCCTCAGTGAACCTGTATAGCTGTGAAGCATGAAACAAGGGTCCTCTTTCCATATCCCAAACCTACTGTCTTTTCCTTGCCTACTTGTGAGAAATGGGTTTTAGCAGCTTCGTGATGATCCTGCTACCCTCCAGTATGCCAGACATAACAGTACAGTGCACTGACACAAGAGAGCAAGGGGACAATTTACACTTAGGGTATTCCTCTGAGCTAGCATTACCGAGATAACACAATCTTGCCAAATAAATTGTCAGTCATTATTATTCAATATAATAACAACACCAGTCTTTTCCATGCAGTACTTCACTACCCTTTTAGAGGCACAGTGTTAGGTATCTACAGAATTCAGAAGGCCTCACATGTACTTGTGCAAATCAATATGAAGAATAACTGTTAATATCTTCAATATTTTGTTTTCTATTGAGAAATTTATGTTCTTGTCTTCGTAAATTCTTTATATAGTCTTCTTTATCAATTCTTTTCTCTCCATCAGTCCATTTCTAGCATTTGATAAAGCAGGTTGCTGTCTACAAAAGTTCATGCCTCTCTGAATCAATTTGTCTCTAAGGTGTCATATTGTCTTGCTTTTGTCCTGGTTGCAAACTAACATGCTAACCACCTATGTTCCTTGTCTCTTTCCTTTGTTAGGTGACATATACCTTGGGTGACCAAAAGATGTATTGCTAAGGAATGACTGTTAGTATTTTCCAGTTAATATAAACTGATGGATATAGGATTCTACATAAAATAGTGTACTCTTTTTTTTTTCCTTTTGTGTTTATTAATTTTGACAAAAAAAATCCCATTCCTATGTATTACTTCATGTTGCCCAGTGAACATACTCTGCAAATGTTCTGAATTATGGGGGGGGGGTTAAATTTAAATTAGGAGTGGAAAAAATGGACAGCTGATGGTATATGCCTGGGTTTGTGAGTGCCACATGGCTGTTACCTACTGTGTTAACAAAACTGTGCATAGTTTATAAACAGTGGCCCACATTATTTCCAGCTGCTATCTGGATCAGTTCTTTAACAACAATCAATAACCTAAATACAATGCAATTTATTTGCTTAGGGTGGGAGCATGCATATGCTGCACTCTGTCTAGGTTTAGGCAGCGGGGCCAGCTTGGGGTGAGGAAGGTCTAAGTAGGTGTGGGCTGGCAGGTCCAGGGTGAAATTAAAAATAGCCTGGTCAGGGTCAGGGGAGAAGGAATAGCACATCCCCTAGGGCTGGAGAGCAGCTGGGCTTTTCAGCCCTGTGGCTTTACTGCAGACACCAGCAGACCTTCACAAGACTGGGTTAACCCCTTCCTAGATAGGGTTAACCCTTTCTCTTGAGGTGAGCCAAGAGTTCTGAGCTGATTTAGATCAGGTGAGCCATTTTGTGGCTGAATTAAACCCTTTGAACACCAGCACAAGTGGGCATTTAGATTCATCCAATCCTGGTAAGGTTGGTCTAAATATAACACTTATATGTATCCTTATATATTACTATTTTTTCCTTTTTCTTTCCATCATTCCCCTGTCTCGGACGGCCAGAACCGACTCGAGGTGATTTAGAAATTACTCGTTCATTGGGCGGGCTGGTGAATGGAGAGGCAGACAAAGTTTAATGGTTGCAAAAACTTTACTTATGCCGCTTGTAGTTGCGACGCAGACGGTTCGGTTGTCTGAACAACTATGTGAGTTGTTCCAGCTAGCGAGGCCCAAGCCAGTTAATCCATCCACAATTTAAGCCGGCAGGGAAAGGG
>NW_005842673.1:207618-208046 GCF_000455745.1 Alligator sinensis | reverse complement strand
GATGAGAACATCATGATTGAATTTAGTCCAGTTTTTAAATGTCCCTCCTCCTCTGAGGCGGAGTTGTTCTTTGTACAGGCCTATGTGTCTTTCTACCATGCCGTTGGACTGCGGGTGGTATGGCAGATGAAGATGCCAGGCTACATTGTGAAGATGAGCAAAGTTGTCTAGAGCGTTAGAGTTAAAAGGAGGTCCCCCATCAGACTGAATCTCAAGAGGAGGTTGCCAGGTGGCAAATAGTTAAGGCAGAAATAACAGCAATGGCATTAAGGGAATTTTTCATAAGGGAATGACCTGTAACTGTCTTGTTCCCAAGTCAACAACAACTAATCCTTTATTTGGCGGTTTAGACCCTGGGAGGGGTCCTAGCAGATCTACCTGCCAAACTTTTCCTGCCTGAAACTGTGAAGAATCGAAAGCTCCGAGCT
>NW_005842673.1:200079-203079 GCF_000455745.1 Alligator sinensis | reverse complement strand
GGGAACTCTCTTGCACCGAGGTTTTTCTGTTGCAACAAAAACCTTTGCTGTGCAAGAGGCTCTCATGTGGTGGGAAAATTCCATCGTGCCGAGGCACCAAAATCACTGGGTTGTGACATCCCCCTCTACTTTTTCTGATGTATTTTTTAGAAGCCCTGGGCTGGCTCCAGCAGCCTTACCTGGCAGGGGCAACATGTAGGGGGTGCATACAGGTGCATGTGCACCCCCTGCACATGGCAGTGCACCCCCTGTATAAAGGCACCACTCACCACCCTGCTGCCGACACCACTGCCAGCGCCTGCAGGTTGTCACTGACCCCTGGTTGGCGCTCAACCCCGCTCACCACTGCTGCCAGCACCGGTGGCATCTGCAGGAACTCTCTGCTAACTGCTGCCAAGCTTCCACTGCTGTGCTCCCGCCACTGCCGTGCCCCTGCAGCTGCCAGAGGCATGGCTCGTTCATGTTACCTGGGGTTCTGGGTGCCTCCTGGGACTGCAGTAGCAGTGATCCTGCTGCTCAGTGCCTGGCTGGCAGTCAGAGTGTGGCTCTGGTGTGGTCTGGTTTTTGGCAGTGTGCACTGTCCCTGCATGCACTGCCCCATTTTTTTTTTGGGGGGGGGGGGGTTGACCCTGGGATCTCCAAGGGTCAAACCTCACCCCCCACATTGCTACCTTGCAGCATGGAAAACACCTGAACGTGTGGTATGTGGTGCCACAGATGTGTCTGCAGCACTGCATACCACAAGGCCGTGTTTATCTGACTGAGGACTGTAGGGAGAATCCCAGACAAATTATGCATACCGGATGCAGCATGCCCTCTGCTCTCAGAGGAAGAAGATTTATCCTTTATGCAGTTAGCACATAGGAGCAGTTCTGAGGGTGCTTAAGCCTGTTCAATGCACATAAATTCTGTAGAGGATGTAGCTCACAATCTGTAATACAATTTTGTTGAGAAGCATGTAAATTGGTCACATTTGGCCAGTTGTGCTGGTCTGACTAATGAGCCATCCCTGCAGGCCCTTGCCAAATTTTAGTTTCCTTTCCTAAAGTTAGGAGATATTAAAGCTAGATTTAAATATAAGTGAAATAATACTTTTCCCTAATTTCCTTCTCAGAAACAGCTGAAGTGTACGTATATCAGCTGTAAAACTTTTATGAAATGGGGAGCAGGGGGGAATGTATAGGTATCAGTGAGAAAGCTAATTAATGGACATTCTAATGCTATCATATGGTGCACTGAAAGAAACCAAATAAAAGAACCTCTTATAGTTACCTTTGAATATGCTTTCAGAGTGGTTCTCTAATTAGCCTGCACTGGTTTTACTTTTGTGCAAAATGCACATATAACTTTATTGCCAAAAATTTCAGCTCTACTTATTAAAATAATTTAAATACTTTAGCTTGTAGCATGTGCATAAGATGCATTACTGAGTGTTCACATATATGCACAAATAGGATTATATTAGTATTGTCTCATGATGATTAATTGTGATTACATTCTCACTTTCAACAATGTCTAATAAAAATCAGTCAAGTAGCTGATTCTCCATATAAATCATATAAAATAGGCAACCTTTTTCACAACATTGTAAATCCAGAATGAAATGAGCTATTTTATTTCATATGTGATGGAGCCAGTTTTCCTACATTTTTCTCTGAGACAGAAACTTTGTTTCTTTTTTTGTACCATCCTTTGCCCCCTCCAATCTACTACTGATCAGCTGTTGCCAAGTGATATGCCCTTGCCACCTAAGATGTGGGATACAAGGTTATTAGGGATCTTCAATTCAAGTGATGTAATGTAGGAGAAGCATATTGGTAGATGTTTGCCCCTTCCCTTCTCCACCTCCCAAATGCAGCTACTGTGCATGTCAGTGGCATCATAAATCCTGAGCCACTACACTCGAAGCTACAGAATTTAAGATGTCTAAAGTAAAATTGTGTCATATGGATGCAGACATTGTTAAGGATAATGCAAGTTTCAACATACCAGGGAAGCTTAGGAAGGGCTGTGCCTCAGGAAAACACAATACTTTTTTAAGTTCACCAGTGTGCAGGGTGAGTAGAAATGGATTAAGCTTGAGAGGACTGTAGTGCCACCTATCCTCCTCAGTTGATGCATGCCCTTGAAATAGATGCATGCCTCTGTATCCCCAGCATTTGGAGAGTGATTGTTCCTGATCTTTCCATGTCAGAGAAGGAACAGGGAAGGCTTTTAACATCTGAACCAGAACCAGTCAAAATCTGGCTCAAGAGTGTCAATTACACCAGAGTTGTAGACATAGCAATGGATTTAGTCAGGTCCCAGGGCAGGAATTAGGCACCACATTGACTCGTATGCTTACTGCTGTTTTATGTCTTCAGTATCTGCAAAGTACCAGTGTTAGTCAGAATCTAATATACACCAAGGGGCTCTTGTCATGAGATTCCAACATCACTTACATAAATTAGCAAACACTTAGCAATATGTTTCCATCTAATATCCCATCACTTGCATTTCCATTGTTCTCTGTAACGTTATTTAAGACAGAATATATAACTTCAATCCTGGAACATACACTCATTCAAAAAAAAATATAACTTAACTGCTTTTCTTCAGTTTTTCATGACATTTCTTGTCTTGTGTTTGCTATTCTGACCCAGTGCCTTGGGTAAGAAACCTGTAAAAACAAACAGCAACCTTTAAGAGTTTACTGGTACTTCCTTCACAAGTTGGATCCTCTGCACCTGTAGCATTTGCCCCAAGAGAAGGCAGGACTGTTTGCATGGCAAACAATACTTGGGAATAGGTAGGGAAGACAGCCTAGGAAACAGAATGACTGAACATACCTACCATGTGTCCTGTAAAGAGAGTAGAGTTGTTGGGTACCTGTTATGATATGACTGTTTCTCTATATGGAGTTCTTTGAGGACCTTGAGCATGGAGACCCTATGCTGGGGTTGATTGCTCTTAAACTTATGGCCTAGCAGAGTTCATAGTGTTGTTTTCTCATATTTCTCT
>NW_005842673.1:154437-200048 GCF_000455745.1 Alligator sinensis | reverse complement strand
TTTAGACGATCATGGTAAAGAGTGAACAAGGACACTTCTGCTGACTTTCCAGATTAGCACCAGGGGATTACTGCTGAAAGTTCTTTAGTGGATGTCCCTTAGGTTCGGTATGCCTATTGCCTAAAGTTTTCAAAGACCAGAGGAAATTTCAGTCAATAGTAAGAACTGTTTCTTTCACTTTTTTGCTGTAGGAGAAAGATGTTCTGGTCTTTTAGCACAACATTACTACTTCAGTAAAATAGTTTAGTGCTCCCTGGAATTTTTATGCAGTATTGGTGGTGAGGTGAAAAACAAAAATGCATCTGCTCATGCAGACTTACACATTAGGAAATCAAGTACAACTCTACTGGAGATGCCAAACAAATACTGATGTGAAAAGGGTTTGAGGGAAGAAACAAGCTCATCATTTCATAAAAAGCAGACAAGGTTCTTTGGGTGAATTTGATATCTTTTATTAGACCAACTTAAATAGTTGGGGGGAAAAAAAATTAAGCAAGCTTTTGGGTTCAAAACCCCTTTGGCAGACTGAGGAAGTTTCTGCAGTTGGTGTGTGCTCTTCCTGGATGGAATGAAGAGTAAAGGACTCAGAGGCTGGGCTGGTATGCATACAAGATAGGCAGTCAGTAAAGATATAGATTGAGGAGTCAATGGGCACCCGTTAAAAAAAAGGCACTTCAGCAGATACTTGTCTGTTATTAAAAGTGTTTCTTAATAGCATTGCTTTCACTGTACATGTAAAAGTAAAACAGAAAAACCAATACATTCTGTGTCTACATGTCATAAAACGTGGTTCTACTTAAAATATTTAGTAAAGTTTTTCCCTAACTGGGTTCTTATATGAGCTATCTTCATCATAGTATCTGAAAAGCCCTAATCATGAATAGACTTCATCTTCACAATATCCCTCTGAGATAAAGAAGATTTGTTTTTCATTTTACAAATGGGAACAGAAGTCCAAGAAAGATTAAATAACTTTCACATGAAAAGAAGAAATCTTGGCTTACTTGAAGTCAGTGGAAAACTTCCATTGGCTTCAGTAGGGCCAGGATTTCACACAATGAGTCTGTACTTAAACTGGGAAATTATCTTTCTGATTATCATCTAAATACTCAATACAGTAAATAGTTCTTTCTCCCTGCTACCTTTCTCTCCCTGCAGAACTCAATATTAACTTTGCCTTCATTGACAGAAGCATCCTCTGCCATTTGAATTGCAATCCTCTACAATTATTGAGATAAAACTCCCCAGTGCATTTCGTCTATGGCAGTACTTCTGGTAGAAATTTGGCACTATTTTCCTAAATTTAGAACCTCCTTAGAGGTGTAGGTTGTAGCATGTTGGTCTAAGGACATAGACAGAAAAGATTCTTTCGGTAAATCTGATATCTTTTATTAAACCAACTCAAATAGTTGGAAAAGTTCTTATCAAGCTTTCAGGTTTAAATACCCTTCAACAGGCTGATGAAGCATTTGCAGTTGGTGTGTGGTCTTCCTGGATGGAATGAATAGCAAAGAAGCCAGAGACTGGTATGCATGCAGGAAAGGCAGCCAGTGAAGATGTAAATTGAAGAGTCAGTGGGTGAGAGACAGGCTGGAGCAAGTTTTGGGGCAAGTTGTGACACTTGGGGCAAAATAACCCTGCCCGGCTCCTCCCAGAACTGCTGCCAGGGGGAGCTAGAGCCTGGGGAAGCTAGAGCCCAGCAGTATAAAAACCTGCCCCGGCAAGCAGCTCAGGGTTACTTGCCCTCAGGAGCTTCTGAGCCCCAGCCAGTTGGTATCTGGGGACACTACCCCTTGTGCCAGCTAGACTGCTGAAGCAGCTCTGACCTAGAGTGGCCCTTTCCCCCTCTACCCACTGCAGCAGCCTAGCAGTGGGGGCTGCTGCCTGGCTGTGACCTGCTGCCACCTGCTACAGCATCCACCCCCTTGGACGTGTGGCCCCATGGCTGCATGCCTGCCGGACCCCGATGGGGTTGCCCTGCTCTGCCATTTGGGCAGCTATCACCCAGAAGACGTGCTTCTTGCAGCACCTGGTTTGGACTCTCCAAGTGTGTCCTCTCGGCTCCAAATGGCCAACAGGTCAGCCACCTCATCTGCCCTCCACCTGTGTCCCCAGTGCTGGCCCTGGACAGGATCCTCTGCCTTGGTCTTGCCACTTGTCCCACCAGCAGAGATCCTGGTGTTCCCAGTTTAAATATTGCAAATTCTCTGATAAGAAACCCAAATTCTTTCATTAAAATACCCCCAAAATGTTCTTTCACTATTAAAATGAAATGTCACTTTATAGAGCAGGGGTGGGCAAAATGCGGCCTGCCAGGCCATTCTATCCAGTCCACGGGGCCCCTAAAAAATTTAGAAAATTAATATATATCTTACCCTGGCTGCCTGTTATGCGGCCCTTGATGGCTTGCCAAAACTCAGTAAGCAGTCCTCCACCTGATTGCCCTCCCCTGATATAGAGAGAGATCAGTTGAGCAAAGTTTTATTCATATATTTACAAGTTTAAAGCAATTTAGAAGCCTACCAGTGCCTCTGTCATCATAGTAAAATACATTCTAAATATCCATACACTTTGGCATTTACTTTTGGCTTTTTTGTCATAGAAAAACAAGAGCTGCCCCTACCCACTTTGATCACCAGGATGTGCAGCACTGAGCAGCATTGCCCTTGCCCCCCACTCACAGCCTGCCCCCCACTCACAGCCTGCCCTTCACCCCAGTCCCTTCACTCCTGATCAACAGGGCCAGGTATGTGGGTGAGGGGTTTGTGGGGGTGTGGGGTTTGTAGGTGGATTGTAGGGAGACTGTGGGTGTGGTGGGGGCATGTGCTCAGGAGAGTTGGGTACCCTGCCCCTCACAGTGTGTAGCCCCCTGCACAGCTCACAGACTGCCCCCCCCACAGAGGCCACAAATCCGAGCAGGGGCCAGAGCCCCCCCCACAGAGCCCCAGCCTTCCTTATGACCCACAGCTCACCCATGGCAGTAGCAGATATTGGGGCACTCAGGCATTGGGGCCTCGTGGCACAGCCCACCTGCATGGTGCGGGGCAGCTTGACTTGGCCCTAGCCACCTGGCACCTGGCACTGCCTGTACCATATCTCACAGGCCCCACCCAGCTTGGTGCTGTGTGCTTTGGGCAGCTCTGGGCCACTCAGGCTGTCATCTGGGGCCCTGCACCACTTGTGGGGACCACCTGTTATGTTGGCCCAGGTCCTGCATGAACAGAACCAGCCCAGGTGGGGCCCATGCATGCAGGACCCAGCCTGGCATGACAGGCAGTCCTTGCAAGTGGTGTGGGGCCCTGGGTGACAGCCTGAGTGGCCTGGAGCTACCCAAATGCACATGGCAGTGAGCTGCACTGCCCTGCACTGTGGGGGTGCTTTGCCAGGAGGGCCCTGAGCTCCCTGATGGGCTGCTGCTGCAGAGGAAGGTTTGGGAGGGCACCCCCTCCCCGACCCAGTCCCTTAGTTACCTCTGGCAGAGCTGGGGTCCATGTAGCCCGCACTGGTCCAGGCTGCCCTGCATGTGGAGGCAGTGTGTTTCAGCACTGGGGCTATGGGGCAGCTGTAGAGATACTCTGGCTGGCTACCAGAGCATCTCTTTTGAGGAACCTGGTTGCCTCTGGTTGTCTGCCCCTTTTTTTCTGCAAGGTTTTTTTTTGATACCTGGATATCCAGGTATCAAATTTTGAATCCCCGCTGCAAATATGCAGCACAGGAAACATTTTTTTTCCCCCAGGATGCTTCTTGCTGCATCACAAGCTGCTTTTGATGCAGCAAGAAGCACATGTGGGCTTGTCTGGATGTTCCCAGAGTGGTATTAGTATGAGAAATGTGCCCCCATAGGTAATTTTGAATTCTTGGGAAATCTATTGAAGATAAAAATACCCAATTACCTGTGAGGGCACATTTCTCACAAGAAAACCACTCTCTCCCCAATCAGTTCTAATCCTCAAAGGGAATTTACAAAACACTTTTCACAGACAAGCCTATGAGCTTCACTTCATCAACCTCCTGGACACAAAAAATCATGGACTAAATATAAATATTGGATTTATGACACATTATAACCTGCCTAGTCTGACTCCCAGGTACCTCTCCACTATGTACCAACTACATTCATTCCCCTTTCCCCCATCCTCCACACACACCCCCACCCTCCTCTCTCTCACTCACTGACTCCTCAATTTACATCTTCCCTGGCTACCTTCTTGCATGCATACCAGCCTCTGGCTTCTTTGCTATTCATTCCATCCAGGAAGAGCACACACCAACTGCAGATGCTTCCTCAGCCTGATGAAGGGTATTTAAATGTGAAAGCTTGATAAGAAGAATTTTTCCAACTATTTGAGTTGGTCTAATAAAAGATATCAGATTTACCCAAAGAACCTCCTCAGAGGCATTTTGGGTTGGCTACTGGTAAGGCTGGGGACTTTCATTGAGGTGTGCCAATTCTGCTGCTAGGACCAAAGTTGGAGATTCCTAGTTAAAGGATCTTGCCCCTCTGCTCAGGGTCAGACCAAATGCCGTATTAGGGATCAGGAAGGAATTTTACCCTATGGTCAAAATGGTACAGACTGGTGGTTGGTGGGGCATGAACCTCTACCCAAGATCTCTCAAGCATAGATTAACAACTTTTCATAGAAGCAGGATATTGGCTGCTGTGGTTCCCCTGCTTTACCTGTGGCAGGTTAGGGTTTTAGGTTTGTGTTATGTCAGGGCTGATGATAGTCTTACATAGAGTTTAGATTATGATTATACAGTTATATAGATATGGTTGGATTTTGGCAGGGGTTGTCTTAAATGACGTCTGGAGATCCCTTCCAGCGCTACTTCTCCATTGGGCACTTTTACACATGGTCCAATGTGTTTTAAAGAGAAGGCAATTAGGGCTTTTCAGATACTAATTAGAATGCTCTAACATGCCACAGCATCTCATGTATTCAGTGCCCCCACATTTTAAAATGGCAGCAGGAGTGCTTTAAAGCTCATCACACAAGCCTTAGTGCTTCTGCTACCATTTTGAAATGTGGGATAATGAATGCACAAGATGCTGTAAAAGTTTTAATTAGAACAGCTCCTGAGACCAGTTCCCATTTCCTGAGACCAGTTCCAATTAAAATGCTCCCACCACCATCCCAGGGCACATGTATAGGTACCCTATGATTCTATTGCTGCAACCTGACACTTTCAGGGATACTTCCTTAGGAAGTACATCAATATTTAAAAAACACAAAAGTGTTTGTGTAGGGCAGGCAAATCAGTGTCTGAATCAAGTGAACATGTTGACAGAAACATGCTATTTTCAAACATTTACAATATAAGAATCTGGCAACAGAAAAGCTCTTGTCTCCAGTAGGTATAACAAGTGTTATATAAAAAGGCATTTACACATCTCTATGGAAATAAATTATTGAGAATTGTTGACATCAGAATGATGTTTACATTTGCTCAAAGGTCAGGAGCTACAACAGCCTACTAACATCTTAAAAGCTCTTAGTAGGTACTGTTTTGGGGGGGTTATATTTTTTAACATATAACTTCAATTTACTAATTACTTCCTATCAAGTGCAAGCATACTATTTGCACTAAATGACAAATCTAGTCTCTGTTTTCAATTCTCTACAAGCTTTAGTACTGTGCCAGAAGGCTGAATATACAAGGGCTGCACAGGTAAGCTAGCCGTACAGAGACATGGCATATATAATATAATTATACTTATTCATTTCTATTCTTTACCACAGTACTGCTTTGGTGGGGGAGCATGTGTAATGTACTACTGAGTAAGGAAAAGGGGTTTTACAGCAACCCAGTGATATAAGTAGGTGGAATAAATCATTCTATTTTTTTTTTTCTGCATTGGTGTTGAAATCTAGATTTTGGTATCAATATGTGTAAAGAGTGTTGGCTCATGAGTTTGTCCCTATCATAACCTATTCTGGTGAATAAAAAGTCTGGAGAGGTGAGTAACCATAGCATCTGAAAGATCAGTCCAGAGATCAGTCCTGAAATAAGAGAAAATGTTGAAAATAATAGTCAAACTAATTATGTAGAACTTTAGATATGAGCCCATCCAATCCAGCTCTCATATCCGGATCTTCTAAAAAAAGATGCAAGAAACCATGAAGTGAACTGTTACTACCTGTCTCGGTGACTATGGCTAAGTACAGACATTCAAAAAGCTGGAGGCAGAATTGATCTAAGTTATGGGGCTTTCTACAAATGGCGTAGTTTAGATTGGTAGCAAACAGAACACACATTTGCCCTTCGGGGGGGCAGGGGGGGTGGTACAAATCTTAGACCGGGTTCTGAAATTTTTAAGCCTGTCTATGTGTGTTGAACTTCTGTTATGGATATAGAGCAGTTTATGATCACTTATATAAGTGTAGTGTCCATACCTATCCTTAGTGTTTTATACAGAGTGTAACTACTGTAGCAGAAAGAAGAGAAGGAAACCCAGCTCAGAAAACTTTATAGCTTAATATCTAGGGCTATGCTAGGGATTTACAGATTACTCAAAAAGGAAGGTTGAAAGTGAAAGGAGGAAGGTTGTAGGGAGGCAGTGTGTTCAGGAGAAAGTTATCCTGCAGGTTGGAATTCACATGCAAGCTTGTTGAAGGAATCTGAGGGGGTATGTTTATTACAATACTTTGGAAAGTGATCAGCATTCTGTATATGAACTATCCTTGTATCACCAAAACAGCTGTGTTTGCATAGGTCTATTTGAACTAGTAAATTGCCCGTCAAGGATGATGGGGGCAGTGGGCAGTGACAGAGCCCCATCTCTGCCCCGACCTATTCTGGGCCCGTTCCCTCCCTTCACCTCCTCTGCCCCCGCCATTTGGGATTTGGTCCTGCTCCCCCCCCCTCTTGCTACATTGGGCCTGGGCTCGATCCTCCCTTCCCACCCCAGCAGTGTCAATCCCAGGCTCTCTCCCTGCTGCCATGTCAGACCCGGGCCCAATTCTTCCCTGCCCAACCCCCTACCAGCACTGCATCAGGTTTGGGCCTGCTTCTCCCCTCCCCCCCACCGCGTCAGGCCCACGCCCACTCCTCCATTCCTCCCCCCTGCCACATGGAGTCCGGGGCCCAGGGCTGTTCCCCACCCTCCCTTCCACCACTACCTGGGGTCCAGGCCCATTCAACCGACTGCCACGCTGTCTCCAAGGAGCAAGGCGGGGGGAGTGAGGCTGCTGGCCTTACCCCCACCCCCCGTGCTGTCACTGCTGCCTCCAGGGAGCAGGGCCAGGAGGGGCAAGGCAAGCAGCTCTGGCCTCACCCGCCCCACTCTGTCTCCACCATCATGGAGACACTCCACCACCTCCTCCTGTCCAAAATGCTCTTGAAGCACTCTGATTGGTTGTTTCAGACAACCAGTCAGAGTGCAAGGAAAGGATTATGGACAGACTAAAGCTTTTATAATATTAGAATTATTAAATAATTTAATAATTAAATCGTATTTATTATTCAGATACAACATCTAGGCTACATTACGGGATTGGCAATGCCCTGTCCAATAGCTTCCCTAACTGACAGGCATACAACAAGGATTTTTTTTCTTGCTTTGTCACTTTTTAATCTATTCTTGCAAGTTTTAAAATGTGCTAACAGGGAATCAATACCACACACCCATGATATTGAACAGCTCTATCCCTGTCTTGCTTTATGCAGATGATGCATTATTAATGTTGCAATCCCAAATATTCCTCCAAAGGTTATTAGAAGTTTTTCAGCATTATTTCACCTCAGATAGTTTAGAAATCTACACAGCTAAATCCAAGGTATTGGGTTTTGGGAATGTAAAGTGGAAACAAGTTTGAATTTTCCAGGAAAATAAATTAGAGTTAGTGTCTTCATTTAAATATCTTGGAATCTTTTTAAATTAAAATCTGAGCTGGAATAAACATATTGCAAATTTAAGCACTAGAGCAAAATGAGCTTTGGGGTAGAGTTTTATCCTTTTACAATATGATAGGCAAAAGGGCAATACTGGCAGCACTAAAGATCTAGAGATTTAAGGTAGCATCCATTTTATTGTATGAAGCAGAACTATGGGCTGCTCAAAAATAGGAAAGCTCTCTAATTACTTTGTGAGCACCTTAGCTCAATTAAGAACTCTAAACCATTGAATGAAAATTAGATCTTTTATACCTACTGCATACCCTAAGAAGTGCATTTAGAAGCCTCTCTATTTCCAAATGAACCTTTGTTTGGATGGTTAAATTACATCTATATTCTCCTCCAGACAAATGGCCTGGGAAGTATGCAGAGAATAACTGACCCAATAATTCTCTTTTATTTAAAACAAAACCATACATTTAAGAATGAAGGATGCCAACATGTAGACAGATAGTCAGTCAGTGAGACTTTCTCAAACTTCTTTTTGAGATTAATAAAACATGTTGGCCTAGAAGCCTCCCCATTTGCAATACAAAAATGCAAATAGCAGGACATTACTAGACTGCAGTTCATTCTTGGGAGACTTGCATTGTCATGGGCAAGTGGATTTGGACCCCACATTTAGATAGAATATGTCCTTGTGGGAAGAATGAGACACATGACTTAAATCACCATTTAAAAAATAAGAGGAAACTAGATTTTTCCATTAATGGAAAATTTAAAATACTGGGCGACTCAGGAAAAAAAATGCTTTTCTTTAATTGGTAAGCATCTGTACTATACTTCTGATGTAATTGTGGTAACTTGTGCAAAGAATAAGAGCCAAAATCAAGTAGAATTTCCCTGCTTTACTTTACAATCCATTGCTTTGTTTTACTTATGTTTTTATCATCATATACTATGTTCTGTTTTAATTTTGTGCCAACTGGTAGAATTGTATTGTACTGTATGCTTTTAGCAAAAATTATAAATTGTTAGCTATATAAATGTTATTATATTATATATAATTTAATTTTCATTTTATTGTATTGTTTTAGCAAAAGCAGTAAATAAACTTGTGCTACTTGCATAACTCCACAGAACATGCATATTCACTTATTTCTTGACCTCTTATTCAGACCTGGTAAAGCAATCAAATATACACATCTCACCTGTGGAACAGCTATACACTTAGCTGATAAATTTAGAGGGTTTTTAACCCGTTACCCTGTTTATAACTCTATTTTACAGGAGACTATGTAGTCATGTCTGTTTACTTTGACCTGAGCAGAAGAATGGGCTATTTCACCATTCAGACATATATCCCCTGTACACTCATTGTTGTACTGTCTTGGGTTTCTTTCTGGATTAATAAAGATGCGGTTCCAGCAAGAACATCACTGGGTGAGTTGTTGTACCTTCCATCTCTGTTTACTAAAGCATGTATGAAATGATCCGTGTATCTAGCACAGATCCTGTGCATGGGGAACATCTGGATTCAGGTGGATCATATACAAGATTTCTGATTTATTTTACTTAGAAAATAGAATTTATATCCTCTATAAGAGTATACTATGGATCAAACTCCATTTGCATATATCCTGCATGATTCCCTCGTTTTTACTGTATTAGGCCCTGAATCTGCAAAGGGGCTTCATGCTTTACACTGACTGTAAAAAAAAGTCTGCACAGGACCCAGTTTCAGACCCATTTGGTCTTTTTTATATACTCCGGCTGTTAAACTTAACTATTTGTTTTAACAAAACTATTTTCTAATTAAAAGCAGAGCTTTTTTCCATCAAAAATGTACAACTGATGAGGAATATATTTCTGTTTTCTGACAATATCTGTTTTTATGTTAATGCTGTGGCCTATACCATGAATACAGCCAATATCAAGGAATAGTATGCATGTTATGTGATACAATACTAGACATAGATACATCCATGGCATTTATGGATGTATCAGTAGCGTATCTGAGAGGGGCAACCTGGGGCAACGCCTTTATGCAAAAGTATTTGTTGCCACAGTAGTGACTGATTACACTGCTGCAACTGGCACAGCAAGAATTGCTGCTGCCCCAAGTGCCATGCAGCTGCCCCAGATACAGAGCTGTGGTGCTACACCTCTATGTGAAATCAAGTTTTCCTCATGGAACAGTTTATGCATAAAAGTGCTGAAGACTCAAATGTATTGGTTAGAAGATGCGTATTCATGAAGAAATAACTTCAACTCTTCTTTTTATGTTTAAATACATGTGCCAAAACCATTAAATAAGTTGTTCTTTTATGTCTATTAAGCATTAATATTTATTGGTTTTGTTTTTTGTCTATATGCAAATAGTTTTTGTTTGTGTGCATTTGAAGGCCTGGGGCTGAGTGATTTTGTTTCTATTTAGGACAGAAATGTTATTGCTTATGAGTGAAAATGAACAATAATGAAAAAGAGAAAAGAAAAACGAAAAATATATTTGTAAACTATAATTTAATGTTTGACTTCAACATCAGAAATGGGAAAGGATGGTTTTTGTTTTTTCATTCTTCTATGGTTTAGATCAGTTGTAATAATATTTTCCATATAACATTTTCAAGACCACAGAATGAAACAACAGTTTAGTTAAGTTTGGAAGGGAAAATACAACTACATTACTCCTGACACAAGTGTATACTAACACTTGTTTAATTTTTTTAAAACATTATTTATTAACAAACATATCAAATAACAGATTTAACCTTTAAAAATACATCTAGTCCAGAAAATATGCAAAGAGGTAAATACAGTGCTCCCTTAACGCAAATCAATGTCCAAAAGTCCAATGTCCAAAAGTCCTGTGTTCTTCACTTCTCTTCCTTTCAGTCTCTAACAATTTGTTTGTTCCTGTCAATGTTAAGCTTTTGTGCTTCTTCATCTATATAGAGTAATTGACCACCTCTTTTCCCTTCAAATTACGCATAATACAATCTCACTATCTTCTGCTCATCTCTGCTTTTACGTTAAATTTATTCCAAATTTGGTCCTAATTGTTAGGTCATGGAACTTGCACTTGCCTTCAATTTGGAAAAAAAAAATCAGATTTTCTAGTTTGCAGGCAGAGAATTTTCTTTTTTAGCAAATGCCAAAATTTTCCATCAAATTTCCAAATAAGCTGCTTCTTCCTTCTCCTAGAACATTGATTTGATAAGATAACTTTTCTGTTAGTAAAACTTCCCAAACTTTTTAAAAATGAGTGAGTTCAGGGGTGCCACTTCTCTTCCACTGATATAGGATTTAAAAATGACTGTCTTTTACTATTGTACAGATAGAGGCATGAAGACCACTGTTCTAGATGGTCTGACATTCTTCAACACTAGCTTCTCATCTTATATCAATAGCTCTCTTTCTAATAAACATTGTTTTTTTTCCTTTTACAACCCTATTTAAAATTGCATTATATGGCAGGAACTATAGGCCTGTGTGTTTCAGAGGCATGATCAATATTTTCTCAACTTTTGTCAAATTTTTACTGAGAAGTACCTTTCTTTGGGAATGTGTTGAAAGGAGAAAAAGACTCCTGACACCTGGAGAGAAGAACATATTGTAGTAATCCCAAAATGAAGTAAGGATCTATTTATTTGTGCCTCATACAGACCTATATCTTTATTAAACAAAAACCCAATTTTTAATGAGTTTTAGGAAATAGAGTAAAAAATACTTCCTAAATATATTTATATAGACTAAACAGGGTTCATAATGAATAGGTAGTTGACTGTTAATATCCACTAGATGCAACTACATGAGACACTACTGCACAGTGGTTACTGTGCATTTATTTAGTACTTGTATGAAAAAGTACTAAATAAATGCACAGTAACTGAAGTTATTAGGTAGTAGCCTAATAATACTGTGCAGTATCATATTAACACTTGTTGCTCTGACACACTACTGGGCAGTATTATTCAGCTACTGCACAGTCAGTGTCTCATGTAGATATGCCCACAGAGTATTAGATCTGATTTTTCATGCAAAATTGACTAATGAACCCCATCTATTTTTACAATTGGATGCTAATGAAAGCTTTTGATGGAGTCAATTGGCAATTTTTAAAACAAAACAAAAAATTATAGATGCTTTTGGATTAGGACCAACATTTTGTAACTAGATATCAGCTAATATCAACTCTAATCCATATGAAGGCATAAGAGTAAATGAACATTTATTAGAAAAAAAAATCCCCTTTTAAGAGGTACATGTCAAAGATCACTCCTCTTTTTAATTTTTTTTTTGCTATGGTAATGGAACCACTTGCTGTTTAATGATGAACATTGTACACATTTATGAAAGGATGGGTATGTCTACACTGCAATCAGAGAAATTATTGTACCATTGAGTTGGTCTACATGTACTAGTGTTAGTCTAGCTAGAGGAATGTAGACTTGGTGCCTAAACTTTCAGGCAGCAACATAGGCACTTTACATTGTACAGCTCACACTGAATCCATTTTGCTATATCTTCACTGCTGTTGTTACCCCTCAGATGTATTTTCCCTGCTGAAGGTGTGGGACAGGGACAAATTCAGGCAAACTTTCAATAATTAGAAATTATTGTCATCTAATAAAAATCTAATTATTGGGGGGTCATCTATTCAAGTGAATATGGTATTATATATATAAAATGAGATGGTCAGAAAGCCTGCGAATTTTAATTTTGCTCCTACTAGGAATTTCACAGATAAATCACTGACCATGTGAGGCTAAATTCTGCCAGCTGCATTCAAATTCAATAATCCCTTTTTCCCTGAGTACGCCTTCTCATTGTGGTCAAACATTAATTGAGTAACAGTGGCTGAATCTGGTTTATGATCAATATTTATATGGGCATAAAGAGGATTCCCATAGCTGCATTTGTTTTATGCCTAAATTAGAATTCAGCTTAACTCTGTAATGTGCCCTTTCATGGTAGCATAGACGTCAGACTTCTGTTTTGCAGACACTGATTTTTTACCTTTTGGACCATAGGTCAAATGTAGCCTCTGGGCCTAACATCAAATGAACTTGGTGGCATTTGTTTCACTTGTTATTATATGGTGTCATGAAAGTATCATGTGCAATTAATTAAAATTAGTCACTTCTTCATGGATTGATCTTAAAATAAACTAAGACAAATAAAACTAACCTTATTCCTGAGAAACAGGTCATAGCACTAACAATACAAAGTATGTGTCCATGTAGTACAATATTAAGAACCTATTTTTCATCTCTAAACACCTGGATTTAAATTCTGGGGTTGGGTCTAGTGCACTGGAACCCCAAAGGAGTTAAAAGGGAACAATTTGTGGCACAGATTAGTATTTTTTCAGCAACATTTCTAAGTCATGCTCTGGACCACATCTGACATTCTGGTAGAGAAAATACTCTAACCTCTGGCTTTACAAGGGTCAGCAGAGATTCTATACGTATAATTTCTGTGCAGGTTTTGGGAAGTCATGAATAAGCCCCTTTTCCCCTTCCCCTTTTTTTGTAGTATATAAAATAAATTCCTTGCCATAATATATTGCTCACTTTTTAGTTAGTGATCAATACTGATATTCAATGTAACATTTAAAAATATATATTTTTAAAATCCTGTCATCATAAAAAATTGGATTGTGTCTCTTTTCTGTAATGTCTTTATGAGCCTAATCCAAATCTTAAAATATATAGGAATACTGGTCCTGTTTTCAATGCTTGCAAATACAATTCCCATAGGAATTCTGAGCTTTCAAAGACTTTTTAAGATTCATACCATAATTTCAAAGACAATGGATTTGTGACAGTTATGATGAATTGGCACAATTATATGAGGAAATTTGCACTGCACTGTATATGCTAGTCAGTCTATTAGTGCTATAAAAATTATCTTCAAATCCCACTTAAGTCAACGAACGGTTACCCACAAACATCCATACATTTTGAACTGGGCTCTTAAATTAGGAAGAGACATTGCTTTTGTCCCTGGATAATTTATGCCAGTGTTTGTCCTGCAACAAATATATCCCTGGATTGATACATACATGCCACCTTCATAATCAGGGTTTTGTGAGCAGCTGAAAGTAGTGCCACTTTTCTGCCATTGATTCAGTAATGAAATCTCAGAGTAACTGTACAGATGTGTTTTGTAATCGCCTTAGATGAAATGTTACTACCTCTTATCTGGGAAACTTTTTAGGATTTATCCTGGGACAAAGAACATGGATGTCTGTATAATTACACTTTGTCTTGGGATAAAATGGCTTAATCCTGGGATATATGTGCCATTTGTTTACAGCCTTAGTCCCTCATTTTAATAAACATCAGATTTAAATGAAACATTAAATAGAAGTATTGGCTTTTTGTTGACATTAAAGAGATCAACAAAGATATTACAGGTGACATTAAGAATTAAGTTCTGGCTCTGTTTTATTCAGACTTAAGGATATTAGTTTCAGAGTCATGACCAAAATCTCAACTGACAATTACATATGCCATGACTCTACATTTTCTCCTAATCTTCAATTCGATTTGATATTCTTCTTCTTATGTTCTCTTGTGAGATTTCAGGCATTTCTACTCCTTGTAATGTCACTTTTCTTAGGACATTTTGGGATTGGCACTTACATTGCTGCCCAGAATCTGAAAACGAAGAAAATATACCCCAGCAACAAAGAAACTTGATTGGGTTTAAGTTCAGATCTAAAAATGGTTAGAGTTTCTGAGGACATTTTATTTTTCTGAGGCTGGGGGAACTCTTGACAAGTTGTGTGTGCGTATATGTGTGTGTCTGTCCTCCTGCCCGCTGCCCCGCAGTGTTCATGTAGGGGTTATAGCCTAAGTCTCTTTTACAGGAAACCATGCATTGTAATTTGTATTTTCTGTTTTTCCCTGGAGGCTCTCACTGAGTACACAAGCCTCTCCATGCTCAGGATGCTGCTTTTCAACACTGTCACTATGTCAGCACTTCAGGGTATCCTTCAAAACTAGTGAGCATGAGACAAGTGACAGATTTACTTTGTCACCTAAAATAGTGATATTTTTGTTCAATTCTGTCTCCTTTTCACCAGGTATTACAACTGTCCTGACAATGACCACCCTCAGTACTATTGCTCGTAAATCTCTTCCCAAGGTCTCTTACGTGACAGCAATGGATCTTTTTGTGTCAGTGTGCTTTATTTTTGTTTTTTCTGCACTGGTGGAATATGGGACCTTGCACTACTTTGTCAGCAACAGAAAACCAAGCAAGGATAAAGATAAAAAGAAGAAAAACCCAGTATGTATTGTTTTACCATTAAATAGATATGCATAAATCTGAATTATATGTTTTGAGATAATAGTTAAAGCTCACTATATGTTAATCCTTTTATTAGATTATGCTATAGATGTAAAGTGGAAATAAGAGGTAAATAAGAATGCAAACTCATTTAATCTTTGGGAATGTATAGATGATATATTTATAACTGTCCTGATGCCCAGAAAGCCATTTCTTACTGGCAGGATCCATCTAGCCAAAGTATTTTTGAGTTACAGCTATAATCAACATCCTGATTTCAAAGTACAGTACATAGAATCACTCTTATGAGAATCATCAATATCCCTGTCCTTTCTTGGGTGATGCTTTCTGCCAATGTACACACAGTAGGTTCCTGCTTGTGCTACAGAAATTATGAGCTCTTTATTGCATACTTTAAAAAACGGATAGTCTAATATTGGGTTTGTATTGTTCTCACCATCCCCCCACCCCATATTTTTAAAAGTTCATGATCACAATACAAATGTTTCCCTTAGCTTTTTATATAGATTTATTTGATTTTATTTTGTCTTTAAGTACCCTTACTTACTGGGGAGTGAAGAATCAAAAGTCAAGAATTCAGATCTCTTGGGTTGTTATTTTTATTCTATTTTCAATCTGTGAAACTGTATTTCTTGCAAATTCCCCTTGTCTCTCTCTCTTTCCTTTTCATTGCTTCTTTATTTTATTTTTCCTTGTAGCCTCTCTCTCTCCTACTTTCTTTTTCTATTTTCTTTTCTTTAGACAGTGATTTCATTAATGCTTTCTGGTATGGGAGGAACAAGTACACAATAACAGACCTTTCTACAGCCATAATACACAATACTAAAAATCCCCTTGTTGTCCCTGCATTTGCAGAATATTTTGTTCCAGCCAGACTTGTTCCTTGACCTTTCAAAAAGGATCAACTTCTCCTCCTTCTATGACAACAAAACCTGAGTAGGTGGCGATAGTAACAAAAAAGAAAAGAAATAAAAATCTACCAGATTCTATTTCGTGAACATATACACACGCACTTGCACACTGCAGACTGCACAAATGGTCTACTTCTGCATGGGTAGATTTTCAAATGCAACTAAGGAAATGAAATAAAGGCAATAGCACTTACTGCACTAAAAACTTTGGGCATTTTGACAGCTTTCTCTTTAGCTTACAATGCACAGCACAAGAGAATAAGTGTAGAAATGAGTTATCTTCGGTAGAGAAAACAATTTAGCCATATTAGCACTGTGCCCTGACTGGGTTATTTAGATCTGTTGAGTAGAGTACATGAGACAGAAATAACAATGGGCTGATCTTAAGAAACAAAAAGCTATGGGGTGGAGTGTTGAAGAGAGAATTTACAATAGCCAAGATATTGGGCTAAAACATGTATCCAGATATACCAGTTTAAATGACAGTTTTTAATTCCTTCAGACTATGACAAAATTGAAATGATGTTCTGTGTTGTGCACCTTTGATCCACCTTTAATTACAAGTCGCTAAGACAGAAATTTTCTTGTCCTATGTCAGTAGACCCTTATTTAATAGCCTTCCTGCCTTTACCTTTCTATGTTTTCAGTTCTTTTTGACTTACTATGTTTTAGAAAAGTATCTTTATATTATATTATTTTTGTCTCTTTCTCCCTTTTCTTTCTTTCTTTTTTGAATTTAAAAAATTCTGATTCTCTTTTCTGTCTACAAAATGAAAGCTTCTTCGGATGTTTTCCTTCAAGGTATAAAGTTTTTTGGAATGGAAATTCACTGCATGCAACTGCTGATTTTAACTATTAGAGCTTAAATGATTTTTTTTTAATTAGACATCATAACATTCTACTCAAGGTGCCCTCTGTAATTAGTAGAATGGCTACAGATTTCTAAATAATTTTGTAGAATTGATTCAGCAGCCCAAACACTGACTCACTATGGTTTTGAACTTATATTAAGTTCAACAGTTACCAACATTTTTGGATCGCATGAGTTAAGAGAGTTTAACTTGTTCAAGACATCTGTGTTGCTCTCTTGCTCAGTTGCCCATGGGATCCAATACCACTAGCTACACCAAAACCCTGCGATACACCCTTTTAGAACTCAACTCTGATGCCTTCTTTAGATTTGTAATCTAGTTTAAAATAATAAATTTAATTCTGTTCTAGCGTTGAGCAAAATTCTGTCATAATTAACTCCAATGCTTTGTCATGCTTATTGTCAGAGTTTTGAAAGGGTTTAAAATGCATACATTTTCTAATGCTATCATTGGATCCACACACTCTTGTTATTCAAATTAGTGAATATAGCTAGCTGTATACTGCACCTAAATCTAATATCCATTCAGAAATGCAGAGATTTAGTTCTGGGGGGAGGGAAAGAATGTCTAAATGTAAAGCTAATAACATTTACATATTTTGTGGAAATAAAAATGCTGTAATTATATTTTGTCTTAAAAAATGGCAAGGTATCAGTGAGTATTTTTGTAGTTTGCATTATGCCATGCCTGTCGATGTTCACCAAGCGCTCAAAATAGCTTTAAATGCTTAATTAGCTCAACGCATTGCAGAAATATATGTCCACCTACTGTTTACAGTGTTGGACATGTTGAGGCTTCTAGATGGTGAACAGTAGTATATGCTGAGCTGCATGTATTAATAAATGCAAACTAGTAGAGAGTATTACAGAGAACCTCTAGCATTCTCTGTTCAGAAGACCCAGTTGCTTTTTTCTGCACATTATATACATTTGCCTATTCATTAGCATGTAAAACAACTGTGTTTAAGAAAATCCTGCATTTCTAGTTATCTTAATTCCTTTCATGTGCAACACCAAAAATCACCATCCTCTATCAATCAGCTACTAAAAGGAAGATTTCAAAATGCCATTTAGTTGCATTTCTGAATGTCTCCTTTAACCTCAAATGTTTAGCTTATTGGCTCTGAATTTATTTAGCTTATTTGGAATTAAATTTGACATCTATGTTTCCATAGGTATTAATCCGTAATAATAATCTGCATTGTTTATCTATAAAATTTAAGTATATATACTTGCAATATATTTGCAATTACAATATTTGCAATCTGTATTTTTAAAGATTTAAAATTATTAGAACTCCTAATTCTTTAGGAATTTAGCCTAAACTAAAACCATAATTTGTACAAGTTGAACATTACTGTTTAGAAAGTTTTCTTATGAAGATTGTAATGCTGTATTCCCCTTCCCCCTCCCATATATTGCCACTCCTTTACCACAGGCACCTACAATTGATATCCGACCAAGATCAGCAACTATTCAAATGAACAATGCTACACACCTCCAAGAAAGGGATGAAGAGTATGGGTATGAGTGTCTTGATGGCAAGGACTGTGCCAGTTTCTTCTGCTGTTTTGAGGATTGCCGAACAGGGGCATGGCGACACGGAAGAATACATATCCGCATTGCCAAAATGGACTCTTATGCCCGTATATTCTTTCCAACTGCCTTCTGCTTGTTTAACCTGGTGTACTGGGTATCCTACCTTTACCTTTAAAATCAGAATAGAAATAGGTGATACAAGCCTTACTCACTAAATTTCTTAGAGAGATGGTTTCCTTTTTAAGTCCACTTAAAGTATTTCTGATACACTTTATAGTGGTCTGAATTCTATAGTGCCATAAACCCAGTAAATATCAACTATATCATACTGTTTGTCCAAAACTACCATACAGTTATTGTGATTTAAACATCACTGTTGCGTATGTTTAAGTGATTTGAAATATGGAACTATAAACAGCTAATATGCAGCTCTACCAGCTGAAATGGAGCAGTATCAAGACAGTGAAAATAAGGTGACTGTCATTAATGGTGGGATATTGTCACTTCAATCATAAGTGATCAAAGCTAGAATTCCAAGGTAAAGTACTGTACAGTTTGTAAGCATTGGCTATAAATATGCTATAACATTGTCCTCTGCTTTTCTTTTTGGAAGAGTCATCTCTCACTTCAAATAAGTGTTACTAGATTAGAAAAGTAACTTCCCCTCCTACACTAATAAAAACAGACTTTTCCCTCTCCCCTCCCTTTAAAAGCACATGTACAATGTTGTAAATATTTCAGTACCTTGTAGTACTTAAAGTCTAGTGCATGCATATTTTTTGAGCCAAAATAAATGCAGCAAAGGTACCATAAAGTATTGTCTTTTATTTTGTGTTTCTGGCTATGCTATTATAATCAAAATGTGGATTTTTTTTCCCTTGCAGAATTGCCCCTCTCTCTCATGCATGGAGGATTCAAGCAGACAACGCTTTCATGTAAGATATTAGAGAAGCCTTAAAGAGACAAACAAACAACATGTAGACAGAACAATTTGTATGGTCAATATAACCCTTAGGTTACAAAGCAAAATTTGCTCTATGTATTTGCTGCTGTTTTATTCTTTACTTTTCAGTGATAATTTGTCTCAGCTGAATTTCCAGTTATTCAACATTCTTCAACATTGCAAGATCTGCTGTAGACTTTCACTACCTTCGTTTTCAGTGATTCTTTCCCACATTAAGATTGAACTTTTCAAGGTAATTTAAGGAATACACAATCCATTTAAATTAGCCAGAAGGATGGGAAACATATCTGTAACAAATAAACATTTCTTTTTCTGGCAAACTTCAGGTTCATTTGGAACATCCTAATTTGTGTCATATACACACATTCAATTCACCACTCATGTTTCTGATCATCAATAGTCGTTGTCAGTGCTGCTTTTCACTCTGTGAGTACCTTTATTAAAATACTGACCCATACCATGTCTAGCATACAACTTATAGATAACCTTGAAATCATAAAAGGGAATAGAGAGTCTTTGCTAATAAATCACATATGTGTAGTGTATGTGCATTTAAAACCATTCAACCCATTTGGGTGACTCTTGAAACTCATTTAGCAACTGGTTTTCAGAACCTGTAAGATGCTCAATTATGCAACCTTAAGCACATGTAAATATTACTGACATTTTTTTATTGTCAAAGATGTAAAACGTCAACTCAAAGGAAGTAGGTTTGCGGTTTGTAGTGGGAGATATATATGTATGTTGTCACTACAGAATCCTGGGAAATATGGAGGAACAAGGAAAGTTTTCCAATGTTTGTATAGTTTTGGAAATAAAATATGTATAAAAAGGTATAATTAAATCTTGATCATCAATGGCTCCTTGTCCAATGTATTTGAAACCTTTTAATAAAGGAATTGCACACACAAGTGGACTTTTTCAATAAAATTGCTGCACTCAGCTCTACAGTATCCTTGTGTTTAGTTTACTAAAATAGCTTGTGGAACACATGCAGAAATACTGTCTGCTTTTCTAAAATGCTTAAGTTTTGATTGAGCACCTAAAGCAGTGGTGCTCAATCTTCTGGCTCCACAGGCTGGGTAAACAACACAGCGCTGGTCTGCAGGCTAGATTTTGTGAGTGGGGTCAGTAGACAGGTGCAATCCAGGATCCAGCTGCAGAGTGACCTCATGTGTCTGCCTTATCATGGACCGGTGATCTAGCTCACAGGGCCACATCATCTGGCCCACAGGGCTCTCCCTAATTCTGTTTGGCAGTAAGAGAGTAGCAATTAATAATTAACACTACTTCTCCAACTGCCAACTTTTTGGACCTGGTGGGGAGACCCACAAGCTAGATGATACAGCTCCATGGGCCAAATCTGGGAGGCTGAGCACCAATGGCCTTGTACCATATAATAATGATTTAGGCACCAATCCTCTAAACACTTGTACCATTTGACTTCAACATAAGACAAGTCACCCACTTACATATGAAAAAACCCTTTAAGACTTGTTGTACCAAATTTCATTCTTGGAGTAGATGTATTGTCCTGGGGTTGGGGGTGGAGGAAGAGAGAAGAGAAGAGAGAAGAGTATCAACTTTTACTTCTCTACCTGAAATACTGTATCTGTTTCCCAATAGGTACCACTTCTCTTTTGTAAATTTTCCTTTAAGAAGTATTTCATATCTGGGGCTTTCTTGGTCCAGACAGGTTACCTGACAGTTCATACTGAATTACAAGATTTTGTGTGCGTGTGTGTGTGTGTGTGTGTGTGTGTGTGCGCGCGCGCGCATGCGCACTTGACGATGCCAGTTATCACAACCATTCTCTTTTCAGTCTTCTCCATTTAGCAAGAAGGGTTAAGATAGTTTATCAGAGGCTTATCTTGGATCTTTGTGTCATTAAATAGAATTCATATGATTCACTATGGAACTCAGCCCAGAAGCAGACCTTTGATTTTGTGAGGCTTAATAGGTTGACATTACTGACAAGATTGTCATTTGTCTGAGTTTTTTTTTTTTTCTTTCAAGCTCAGTTGACCTCTAGATTCTTTTTGCCTTCTGCATTTTACACCTGCTCGGCACTCTGAGAACACATGATATACATCTGGGCAAAGGAGAAACTGGCATCTTTCTTCCATCAGTGGACAGTACCCATTATTTTAGAAGCTAACATTCTTCTCTCAGTAATTAAATTAGTCCTCTGAATCAAGTGATACAAACTGAGAAAATCCTCTGGGATGTCATGAACGTTGTCTGAATTATGAGACTACGCCTGAATGATGAGATCTGCATCTTATTCTCACTTGGCATAATTAGAGGAATAGAAGAAAAGAACCCTCTCATCAAACATTGTCCAATATCCAGGGCCGTGCTAGCCATACTGGGGCTGAATAGTAACTTACACATGTTCTGCACTCCTAGATAGAACAGAAGTCTGATTGTTTCAATAGGACTCTTCACAGATTAAGGTGAGACTCACCATAAGCAAGTAAAGCAGAATTCAGTGCTGACTGAGCAGGAATAGAAGTTTTCTATTGAACAGAGACTTTACTGGCTATTCAAGACAGAATCAAAGGTAACCTTCACATTGTAAAGTTATGCTGTCATCAAAGCAAACATGAAGTAGCAAGCAAAATGACATTTTAGTGGACTCAGTGTCAGTTTTTTCTGCTCTCAACAGAGATATGCTGCAGTAAAGGATGGCCTGCTCTATTCCAGTGAAGAGCTTTCACTGTTGGCTTGCTAAAATAAATTCAAGCTCAATGTGGTACAGGCTGCTGCTGCTGCTGCTGCTGCATTAGGACTTGCCTAAGAAATGTTTAATTGAAAGTTTTGCAAAGGCAGGCCACATGTCTTGGGGGACACGAAGTTTTGAGACACCTATCACTGATAGGATTCAGCCTCCCCTTGTCACTCAGGGTCACAGCCTTATAGGGCTCCTGGATCTTCAGGTGGAAACAGTGGCTTGAAGCCCCTTTACAAACTTCATCTGGTGAGAAGGCTGTGACCCTTCATTTCAGATTATGATCCATACCTTCAGAACCTGAAGGCTAGACTACTGTAATGTGCTCCATATGAAGCCACCAAACCCTTGAAAACCATGAGGAGGTTGCAGCTGGTGCAGAACATGGTGGCCCACCTTCTGACAGGGGTGGATCACCAGAAGCACATCACTCTGGTCCTCTAGCATCTTCACAAGTTCTGGCTTTCCAGGATCAATTCAAATCATTAGTTTTGACCTATAAAGCCCTAAGTGGTCTGGGACCCACATACCTAAAGGACTGCCTTCTTTCCTGTGCCCCATCACAATCCCTCTGGTCAGCCAAGAGCAACCTCCTGCAAATACCATCAGTATACCAAGTTCACTTGGCAAAAGCATGTGAGAGTTCATTCTCAGAAGTTTCCCCTCAGCTCTGAAATTCCCCTCCCCTTAAGGCCAGCAAGAGCGTGAGCCTGGACTTCTTGAAGAAGCACTACAAGACCTTTCTGCTTGGGCAGGGATTTAGCCATTAAAGCGAGGCCTAGATGTTATTTATTGGGTCTGTGCTTTATTTTGTTATTTTATCGTTTCTTATTGTCCTTTAAAGCTGTTCTGTTTCCCTTGCTGTAAGCCTCCCTGAGCCTTTGCTGGCAAAGGCAGCATATAAAATCACATAAGTACATCAATAAATAAAGTCAATAAATAATTTTGCTGAAATCTTTATTTATGTTTTCATTCTGGTACTCAGATTCTCCACTTGAGACTAGAACCTATTGTAACAGGTACTATGTATGCAGAATAAGAGACTTTACCCCACATCTAGCTTACAGTCTGAAACAGAAAATAAGAAGCATTAGTCTTGCCTCCACTGTATAGATATGGAGCTCAGACTTAATATGCCAAAAATCACTTCAGCACCAAAAAGATTGAGAAAAGTCTATTTCATTCAGTGCCTGTGCTCTAAATGAGAACATTCTCTCCCATGAACTTCTGGATTATACCTCCCTTGTGTCAAATAGCTCATGGCAAAGCCTCTTCTTCCTCACTATTAATGATAATTTTGAACTGATTTTTTTTATATGTCTTTGGGTTCACTATTCCACCCTGCATCTCTGATTTCATACAGGCAGCTCATTTTCTTTTCATTCACAGTAATCTTCCCTCCAGTCTTTGGGTAAAAATCTCTCCTCTCTGAGCTATTTATGTCTCATAAAAGGATCAAACTGGCATAAAATGGTACTAAAAGCCCTAGTTATGTTTGTTCAGTATGGCACTGGTGTAGGGACTGTGATGAGGGAGCTGGGGCAGATAATTTATGAGAAGAGGCTGAGGGAATTGGGGTTATTTAGTCTGCAGAAGAGAAGACTTAGAATGGATTTGATAGTAGCCCTTAGCTACCTGAAGGGTGGTTTCAACGAGGATAGCGCTAGACTGTTCGCAGTGGTGATGGATAACAGAACAAGGAGCAATGGCCTCACATTGCTCCAAGGGAGGTATAGGTTGGATATTAGAATAAACTTTCTCACTAAGAGGGTGGTGAAGCACTGGAACAGGTTACCTAGAAAGGTGATTGGAGGTTTTTAAGGCCTGGGCTTGACAAACCCTGGCTAGGATGATTTAGTTGATGATGGTCCTGCTTTGAGGGGTTGGACTAGCTGACCTCCTGAGCTCCTGTCCAACCCTAACTTTCTATGATTCTATAAGCCCAAGGACCGCACTACAAGTTCCATTGGAAAACATTCTGAAAGACAGGAGGAGTGAAGGACAAGGCTGCAACACACAGCACTGAGATGACTTAGCAGAGTTACTGTTCATGTGAACAGTCAAAGAAATCTAGCACACCGTACACAGCAAGCTTCTAGGGATGTCCAAATTGCACCAAGCTCTAGCTTATAGAGTAGCCCTAAACTGGAAAGCTACAAGGGTTCATTAAAGTTAAATCACGACAGGAAATTCTGTTGAATCTCATAAGGCCTTGTTACATGGTAATTTTGAGTGGCTCCTGGAGCATTAACTCCTGGATTGTCCACATATTAACACCTGAAACTAGTTTTAAGAACTCATCACTAGGCCTTTGCAAAGCGGCTAATATTTGCTTCAGATTCAAATTAGGCCGATTCAGGGGACAGTGATTGGATTCGGTGATTCGAATCACTGTCCTGATTTGATTCAGCCGAATCTCTGAATCAGCCAGGCCAGGCCCATCCCCTGCCCCTCTCCCAGCCCAGCAATGGCTGCCCCGCCCGCCCCAGCTCCCAGGAGTTGGGAGAAAATAAGCCCCATCTCAGCAGCTGCTGCCAGGCAGGGAGTGATCCCCACTGCCCCATGCCGCGTGGGGGGATATGCATGAGCCCTCTCCCCCCCCACCATTCTCCCAGCCCCATCATGGATGACCTGCATGGGTCAACTCCAGCCCTTTAAGGAAAAAAAAAACCTGAAGAAACCCCGGGACTCACCGCTCCTGCTGGAAGGAGGTGATCCCCACTGCCCCCTGCCACATGGGGGCTCTGCATGAGCCCCACAAAGCCCTGAGGCTGCACCAGGAGCAGTGAGTCCCAGGGGTTTTCTCAGCTTTTTTTTTTCTTAAAGGGCCAGAGCCCTGGCAAGCAGGGCAGCTGGGGGGGCTGGGGGAGCGAGGTCGCGGGGGCTTGTGCAGAGCCCACCATGCAGCATGGGGCAGTGGGGAGCAGCAGGGATCCCCCCACCTGGCAGCACCTGGTGAGTACCAGGTCTTCTCTTAAAGTACTGGGAGCTGGGGCGGGCAGGGGCAGCCTTGGCGGGGCTGGGGGAGCGGGAGGGGTCAGAAGGGCTGGCAGTGGCTTGTGATCGCTGTGACACTGGGGCACATGGAGCATCCCACAGGAGTACAGGGGGGCCTCCACATGCTTGGCAGTGAACCCAGAAGTGGACCGGAATCTGGTCCACTTCTGGGTTTGCCAGCAAGCATGCAGAAGGGCCCCTCCATGCTCTCCCAGCTTGGCAATCAGCCTCAGGGGGACCCCAGGTGCACCCCCCCCAACCCAGGAGGCACCAATCTCTGAGCTGGGGGTGTGTGCAGGGAGGCCTGCAGTGCAGTCCCAGGCAGACCCGGAAGTAGACCAGAAGTGCTTCTGGTCCAATTCTGGGTCTGCTGCCCAGTGTGCTGGGGAGCCCCCCATGCTTCTGTGGGACACTTCATCTGCCCTAGCATCACAGCACTCACAAGCTGCCTGCTACCTAGAGGTATGTAGAAAAAAACATTTAAAGCGGTCTCTAAGTCCAAATCGCCACATCTTTCAGAATCTCTCTGAATCCATTTGGAGGGTTCTGATTCAATTAAGAGAGATTAAAGGATATTCTGATTTAATTCAGATTCAGAGATTCAGCCACTGAATAGAGCCAAATGTCCACTGAATTGAATCAGGAATCAAAGCTTCACACAGCCCTATCAAATACTTATCTTTCAAAACCTACCTTAAATTGTTTATTTATTCAATCACTGCCTGTACTCTGTGCAATTAATTTTTATCTACAATTTAAATATATGTGCTTCTGATAGGATAAAGAGTTTTGGGTGTTAAAATTCCCTGATAAATATTTTTTCAACCCCAAATTCCATATCTTGGTTTTCTGTTTAGGAATTTAAGGTAAATATTCACAAAAGATAAATATGTGCTTTTTCAATGCAAAACGTGGGTGTGAGTATGGAAATAATTAATGGAGAAGTTGACTTATAAGCAATAAAAACTAGGTAATGGTCTGTGCAAAGGCTGAAATCAATATTGTGACAAGTGATCACATCAAGCTAGTGGGACAGTCATTTGGCACCTCAAAAATAACCAAAATTACCTGTATTTAATGAAGAAGATAAAGGAGTAAATTAGCAATTAAGAAGAGTATTGTAAACAAAGCAGAAAATATCCTTATGCCCCTTGATAAATCCATGGCGTGTCAACACCTTGAATACTGTGTCCAATTCTAGTCCCCATACCTCAAGCAAAGGTACAGAGATGTGCAACAGGATGACTAATGAGTGATATGGAAGAACTTCCTTATGTGGGGAAACTAAAGGGGGTAGGCCTTTTCAGTTTAGAAAAGAGATAGTTGAGCGGGGACATGATAAGGGTTTGAAAAATACTAAATGGTAAAAATAAATAGTGATTGATTATTTACTCTCTCACAATACAAGAATTAGGGGTCACAAAATGAAACTAGTAGGTAGAAAGTTTAACAAAAAAAAATATTTTTCACACTGCATGTAATTAAAGTGCAGTATTCATTGTTACCAGATGTTGTGGAAGCTGACATTTTAGCTAGATTAAAAAATGGATTAGATAAATTCTTGGGGGAAAGGAGCATCAGTACCTCTTGAGCATGGGAGTTAGGGATATAGCCTCTGAATTAGAACTTCCTAGACCTTAAAGGCTAGAGCCTGCAAGTGAGAGCAACAGTGGGAAAAAAAAATACCCTCTTCACACCCAGTCCACTCTGCTTCTCAGTATCCATTCTCTCCCATTATGTGACAGGCTGCTGGGCAAGATGAACTTATGGTCTGACATAGTAAATGGCACTTCTTATGTTCTTATGGGTATGGTAGTCAGTGTAAAGATCAAAGAAAGTGCTGATATGTTCAAATCAGGAAGATAAGATGACTGTAACAACAACATTTGGAATAGACTGAGAGAAGCCAGATCTCTCAAGGACAGAAAAAAGGAATTTGTTGTATTCAAGATGGGAAACAATAAGGACTTAAATGAGGATCCAGGCTTTGTACATATGGAGTAAAACAGTTTTTAGATGTTGCATGTAAGAAAAATCATTGCTCTAATAATATAAAAGCCTAAATTCATTCTGTATGTCTGTCCATAACACTTTATTCATGCTCTGATTGGCTGACAAACTGTCAATTAGAGCACAAAGAAGCATTCAGATAGGTGGGAGCCCACCACCATGATGATGGGGACACAGGGGATGGAGTGGGGGTGGGGGCGAGGCCAGTGCAGCACCCTGCTCCCTGGAGGTGATGGCAACAGAGTGGATGGAATGGCCTCGCCCCCCCTGCCCTGCTCCCTGCAGGTAGCGATGATGGAGCAGGGGGGAGACAGGACACTAGAGCTAGCCTTGCCCCCCACCTGCTCCTTGGAGGTGACAGCGGCAGAGGCATGGGGGCATGGCAGAGGGGTTGGGAAGTAGTGGGGAGGCAAAGCCACTAGCACCGGTCTTGGCCTTCCCCTCCCCACTTCCATTGTCACCACCTGCAGGGCCAGTGCAGCAGTGGTGAGGGGAGGAGTGGGCCCGACATAGTGGGGAAGGAGCTGTCTTCACTTCCTCCACCCTTCACCTTGGGACCAGCAGCACCATGGGGTGGAGTGGGCCCAGACCCCAAGTGGCAGCGGGGAGTAGCCCCAGCTCCAGCATGGGTGAGTAGGGGGCCTGGGCCGGCCACACCATCAGGGAAGGGAGGAGTGGGCCTGCGCATGCTCTTGCCCTCCCCCTGCTTCCATGGTGCATAATGGGGGAGTGGTCCTGGACACCAAGTGGAAGCGGGGAAGCGGGCCTGGGCCCAGCATAGGGAGATGGGAGAGGAGTGGGCCCAGCATGGGGGGGTGGGGGAAGAAGCGGGCCCACCACAGTGGGGGGTGGGGAGAAGCCAGGGAAGGGAGGAGTGGGCCTGCGCATGCTCTTGCCCTCCCCCTGCTTCCATGGTGCATAATGGGGGAGTGGTCCTGGACACCAAGTGGAAGCGGGGAAGCGGGCCTGGGCCCAGCATAGGGAGATGGGAGAGGAGTGGGCCCAGCATGGGGGGGTGGGGGAAGAAGCGGGCCCACCACAGTGGGGGGTGGGGAGAAGCAGGCCCTGGCCAATGCAGTGGTGGTGGGGGGAGGGGAGGAGTGGGCCTGGGATTGAGTCTAATGCAGGGGGTGTGGGGGAGGTTTGGTCTTGAGGAGGGGTGCAGAAGCTAGCCTGCTGCAGCCATGTGAGGGGAGCAGTGGGCCCAGCTCAGCATAGCAGCAGTGAGGGGAGGGGAGGTGTGGGCCTCCTTCCTCCACTCGGGCCCAGGCCCAGGCCCAGGCCCAGGCCCACTCATCCCCCCCTCCCCCGCATCAGTCCCTGCCCCGTTCCTCCTGTCCCCTCGCTGTCACCAGGTTGGCCCAGGCCCACTGCTCTCCCCCCACCCCTGCTATGGTGGCCTGGCTTCTCCCCACTTTGGGCCTGGTCTGGGCCTCCATCGGGCCTGGGCCCAGTCCTCCCTTCTCCCTGCCACTGTGGTGGGGAGGTGAGGAGTGGGTCCAGACCTCAAGCACAAGGAGGGAAGTGGGGAGTGGGTCTGGATGGTGGGGGCATAGTGCTGCATCCCTGCCTGCTCCCCCCCGTCATTCTTGATGAGCAATTGGCTAGTTACTTATAAATGGTCTGAATATGTAGGTCTAGGAAGAGTGCTTAGTGCAGAGCAACAAATTATAGGCCTATGCAACAGAATGGATAGTGGTGCCATATATGATAAATAATTGATTTTATAAGGTATCTGCTAAAGAATCTACAGTGGAGGGCAGAATCTACAAGAATAAAGGAAACATAGGAAATGAAATCTAAATCCAACCCAAGATAAATAGTGAGGTTTTAAAATGTATGTCCTGTCTTTCATCCAAGATTTCAAACCATTTTAAAAATGATGATTAAGTACATAGATATTATTATATCCACTATAGACCTAATCTTCTTCCCTGAAAAGTCAAAGGCAAATTACCTTCACCATTTACAGAGAAACCTGCATGTGAAAAGATCTGGATCCTTTGCTGACCTATTACTGTGCTATTTAACTTTTTAAAAAAATTTTATTCAGGTGCTTTCCAGTATACAATGAAAAATGTGGCTATTGGTATATAAGAAATTTCATGTGTTTTAAGTAGCCTGGAGTACCAAGGCACAAACAATGCACTATAGCTTTGCTGACCACTTAACACACACTTTTGAATAATTCAGAGAAGAGCATGATTTTCTTCAAGAAAAGTATGGTAAATAAGATTGACTCTTTTACAAAAAAAATCCGAGGGTGATAAGACTCGATAAGAATTTTTCATTTCAGCTTACATTAAATTCATATCCTTTATCAAAATTAGATGAGAAAAAGAGGAGTAAAATTAATATAGCTATACTTCAAGCAGTATCAAAGCAGATTAAAAATATTGATATTCCCACCAAGCACATGCTTTTTGTTGCTAGCATAATGAAATTTATATTTGATGAGACCTAATCTTATTCTACCACCATTCCATTGTTCTTTTGAAATGCTCAGGTTAGAACTGTAAGATGAGCTACAGATACAATCTTTTTACTATGTGTAGTAAGAGAGAACTTTAGAAACAAATAACCTTCCCTTATCTATGAAGGAAAATATTCATTCATTTATTCTTAATTTATTAAATTAATGTGATGGACACACATAGGATCATTCATCCACCTGGCATGATTACAAATTGCAGATATGTCCATAAAAATTGCAATTAATTTTTTTCTTAATTATAAACTAATTCATTAACAGGATATAGTATAACTGGACTCCTTTAAATGCAAAATAAATCTTGAAATAGAAGGTTTATAATAGACAGAACACAAGCTGGCACCTTATTGAAAGGAAGCCTCATAAGCTCCCTTAGATATAATTTTCATTGCTTCTCTTTTTTTACAAAAAAGCCTGAGAGGGATGCCTAGAAAGGCAAGAATTTAGGAAATCCAACTAACTTTTCCATTTTTTAATTATCTCAGAAATCTGTCCAAATTTCATTTAACTTACCATCTTCCAGTGTAACTTATATCAGTGCGCTCTAGATTCAAATTAAATCAATACTTTGAAATCTACTTTCCCAAATCTGCTGAGATTTCTTGTGGGAATTGTATTTTCATTGTTCTAATTTCAGTTCTTTCCTCCTCTCCCAATATTTTCATAAACCTAGTAGTTTTTCAGCCACAACAAATTGACCAACTGTTAGTCAGCTCCTGGTGTTTCTTGTAGTTACACTTGTTCTCTCCTACACATCATTAGTTTTGCAGCATTATAAAGATTTCTATAATTCTATTTTAAGAAAAATAGTGCTAATTTTATCCACTGGATCTAAAATTAGATTGGTTTTAAAAAGCAAAATATGAATTTTAGAGCTAGTGGATTAGCTATTACAATGTCTTTTAGGCTAGGGACAAACATTCAAAAAGCTTGAGCCTGAATTGATTCCATCTTCGCAGGTTAGCCAAGGTTAAACCAATTTGTAACTGTACAGACATCCCCTCTGGACTGAAGAAATGCAGGCACATGCCTGCAGGGGCTCAGGCAAAAAGCTAAGGGGTGCTAGAGCAGCACTCCCCTTCCTTTGACAGTGATGAGCTGAGGGGTGGTGTGACCAGGCCCTGGCAGGATGCTCTGATTAGGGATGGTTCCCCCCTCCCCTTGCTGATCCTGATCACGGAGGGAGCCGGCAGGGAGTTACACAGCATTTAGTTACACAGCAGGGCGTTGATAACAGAGGATTTAGCACTCCATCAAGAAAACAAAAGTATCTTTTATTAGTTCAAGCCCTTCTTAAGCAACTTTTTCCATGGAAGCAATGGAAGGACATTACCAGCTGACCTGCTTATTAGGTCAAAAAAACACCCTAAGCAGATATTGTCCTGTCTGCCCTACACAGACACCTCTCAGCATTAGCTAGCATATTACATGCTGTCTACAGTCCCTGCTTGGAGAGAGGTGAGGGGGGAATCCCTGCTTGAGCAAGGAGTGTGTGTGTGGGGGGTGGGGGAGGATGGAACAAGGAAAAGCCAGGCAGATGCTCCTGTACCTGCAGTCTCTGTTGGAGCTCGAACTAGGGAGCAGAGGGGCAATGCCAGACCTGCTGGGCTGGAGCAGAGAGCAGACTCTGGTTCAACTTAAACCAGCAAGGGGTCTGGGATAGACATTGCATAAACTGCATTGCAGAAGCCCACAGGTGCAGGTTACTGTGGCAACAGGCCAATGAGTAAATTAGCCTGCACCTGCACCCAGTCAGCTGACCAGGAGAGACAGGTCCCTGGGCAAATATAAACCCCAGGGCTGGGAGTAGGAGGAGAGTTCTCTGTCAGCAGCCAAGGGAGAAGAAGCTCTCGGAGAAGAAACTCACGAGAGAGGCTTGGTGGCTTGTTCTACCCTGGGTAGGATTAAGGGGCTCCAGAAGCTCACCCAAGACTGTAGCTTACATGGCACTTAGTGCCGGGAGAAGCTGGATATTTTAAAGGGACAGAGCACACCCAGAACTGCTTATATTATATTATAGCCCAGGGGCTCAGATTTTAGTTTCTATTTGACCAGTGGATTGGGATGAGGCTATTGGGGAGGGAGGAGGCCTCATTGGGGGTCCACAACCATGTGGGTACCCCAGTGCCAGAGAGGGGCACAGCGATTGGAGAGTGAGGGGACCCCAGCACCAGTGAAGGGCACAGAGACAGGGCTGCAGAGAGCCCAGCTTCAGTGTGGGCATGGAGACAGGGCTGCGGAGAGCCCAGCATCGGTGTGGGTGCAGAGACAGGGCTGCAGAGAGCCCAGCGAGGAGAAGGGGCTGAGTTATAACAAGGCCCAGGAAAGACAACGTCAATACCATCTGCGAGGCTTGGGTGTGGTAAAGGGGTGGTTTGGAGCCATGCATCTAGCCCATAAGGCTGAGGGTGTCCCATGAACCATGCATTTTGAAGTGGGACACCAAGGGGTCTAAGAACCCATAGGGTTTAGAGGGGTCCAGCAAGACCGTGTCCAGACAGTAAGATCAAGGGCAGCCTCCCTATATTAAAAGTATCAGCAAGACATGGTGGGCAAGAAAAAGGATGCCTGTTGGGCAAGATTGGCACAGTCAAGGAGCCCTAGGGGTATCAAGGCCATCCCTGGGGACCCCATCCCATGAAAATCTCAAACCATTTTCAGCCATTTTCAGGTTGGTTTATGTGCACTGAACGTCTATTCTGTTACGGGTTTAAACTAGTTTCTGGTCACTTAAACTGGTTAATGTGTAATGTCTGTCCCTAGAGATCACCTCTGCACTAAAGGTCCTTCTGTATTGTGATAACTGTAAAGCTACCTTTATTGACCCCACGTACAAATGGTCCACAGCTGGCATGATGTAGTTGTCTCATGTTTACTAATGGCTGCAAGCTTGTTCTTTACCATAATGATGTTCCTTCTGTGATTATAGACATACTAGGCATAAATAATCATACCATTTCAATACTTATTGAAAGCAAACACAATTTGTGCACAAGTATAGATAGAATGTATTCATTTTTTGGACTTATGGGGGGATTATATTTTCTGGTTTCAATAGAACTTTTTCCCCCCAAAGGTTTTCATTAAAGTTCAGTTATTCTCTTGGGAAGATATACATGTTGGAATATTCCCTTGTGGCCACTAAAGGATTTTAAAAGTCAGAGATTCCTAGATATTAGACCTGTGCAAAGCAACTAGTATTTGCTTTAGATTCATATTCAGCTGATTCGGTGGACAGTGATTCGATTTGGTGATTCGAATCAATGTCCTGAAGCAATTCGGCCAAATCTGATTCAAAGAGAGTGTCAGCCGAATCTCTGAATTGCATAGGCTCCATCCCTCACCCTCTCTCCCAGGCCCAGCAATGGCTGCCCCATCCACCCCAGCTCCTGGCACTTCGAAGAAAAAAAAAAAAGCTCCCACTCACCAGCTGCTGCCCAGTTGGGGGGTGATCCCCACTATCCCCCACTGTCCCACAGTACATGGAGGGCTCTGCCATGAGTCCCCCAACCCCCTCACTGTCCCAGCCCCCCCACCCCATGGCTTTCTTGCCTACCCCAGTTCTCAGGCCTTTAAGAAAAAAAACCAAAGAAGCCCAGAATCACCGGATCCTGCACAGCAGAAGGTTGATCTCCGCTGTCCCCCACTCTGTGTGGGGGGGCTCTGCACAAGCCCCCAGAAGCCCCAAGGCCACTGCAGCAGCCAGTGAGTTCGGGTTGCTTTTTTTCCTTAAAGGGCCGGAGCTGGGCTGGGAGGGGCAGCCATTGGGGCGGGGCTGGGGGAGCAGGCAGGGTTCCAGGGGCCCTGGGGGATTAGGAAGGGGACAGGGCCTGGTGGGGGTCCCCCGATTGTCCCCCCTTCTCCACTGCCCCTCCCCCACCAGCTCAGACTCTGGGTCTAGCTCCCTGCTGCAGCAGACAGGGACTGCCCAAAACACTGAAGCTCTCTGAATCTTTTCTGACTTGATTTGGGGAGCTTCAAATCAATTCAGACCTTTTAATTGGTCCCCTGATTTGATTTGAATTTGGAGAGTCGGCCACCGAATCAGGCTGAATCTCCTTCAAATCGAATTGGCACCCAAAGCTTTGCACAGCCCTACTAGATATTTATTAACTCAGCATGCACTTGCTTTAAAATGGTAAATAAAATATAGTACCTTTGAAACAAATACTGAGGGCTATACAAAAACTTTGTAACAGAGAAACAAAACAAAGTACTGATGTGCTATTATCAGACTCTACTTTAGAACCCACTTGGGATTAGGGAATCTGACATCCCTTTGGGATGCTGAAGAAACATCAGCTCCTCAGCTGCTTCTGAATTGGAATACATAACAATATAAACTAGATAATTACTAAGTAAACAAGAAAACGACAATACTTTTTTCCTCCTTTCAAATTCTACAGATTTTTAAAGCACACTCCTGTGTAGTTGTAGGCCCTGAATTATGCTAGAGTGAAGCAAACATAAAACATATTTACTGAATCCTGTGTAGAAAATAAACACAAACTCAAAATATAATCCAATAATAGGATTGAAGAAATTCTTCCCCATCCCAAGTTTGTACTGCTGATAACAGTAAATGGCATTCTTGCAAGTAGTTTTAAAAGCATTGTTTTATTTAGTCTTTTTAACTGACAGCACAGTGAGTAAAATCTTACACAAATGCTTATGAAAATTTCATTACCATTCTTAGGTACTACAGGAACAAGCTGACAAGTGTCCAAACAGTGGAAAGCTATAGGTGTGGTATAGGTACCTGAACAGAACAAGATAGTAATCCAAGCAAAGAAGGTATAATATAAAGACCATGGCATCAAAGCTCTCTAGAGCTAAAGAAAACCATTTGAGTTAATTACAAAAACCCCCAGTGATTTATAATTTTCTTTTTTCCATTTATGGATTATTAGTCAATGCTGGTTTCTACATGGAACACATGGGAGGAATGACCTGGTAATAAGTAATTTCTGACTCAGAAAAATCACTTAACTTCTCTCCTTCCATTTCTTTATCTGTTAAAAAAAAAGTGAATAACATTAATCCAGTTGTAACAATTAAGCAACTAATACAAGAGTCTGATTATGTAAATATATGCAAAACCAAATCTTATGATCATTAGGGTAAATAGGGGTCTAATCCTATAAATGCTAAATATCTCTACAGAAAGGAAATATTCAGGTCTTAGTGGACTGAAACTCATGGGGGATTTTTCTAGCCATTTAATTAGAGAAATCCTTAACAGGAATAATGCTAAAGTACACCAGAAATCATATTGTTATTTAAGAAATACATAAAGAATTGCTCTTTATTTGGCTTTCCTCAAGTCTTCATGTACTGAGGTCACCTACTACTGCTATTAACTAACCCAGTCATTCACCTTAAAAGAACAGAAGTTTCCTACATCATTTTCTAGTGAAACTGCAATGTCACATGCTAATTGTTGATCACAGTTCCACTCAGTGGCTTGCCACAATTATATTGTCCAGCAAATATTTGTGTCCCCTGACCACTTTGAAAAACAAAAATGGACTGAACCAGTTCTTCCATTATTTCCACAAAAAGCTCATTAACATTTATAGAAGTACTTAATCCATATGTAGATGGGAACATACTGCTAGCCATCTGAAAGCCATTCAATTTATAATGGGAAAAAAACAGTCAGAATTCATAAATAATAAATTGTGTTATACACATACAGTAGGTGCCAGTTTTCTAAAGATATCCCGTAATTAACACTGAAACAATGAAGCATTTTTAAATGCAACAAATACAAAAATATACTGTTCCTCTTTATTATGCTATCCCAGTATCTCTGAGGAAAAAACAAAACAAAACTAATTATGTATACAACAAAAAAGGGCAACTAGAACAGAAGAAAGGAGGAGGAAAGAAGAAAGAAGGAAGACTGTTTTTGAGAGTGCAGTCTTAAAGTGTATGTTAAGTAATGGAGCATCAGATCTCTTTTTTCTTTTCTTTTTTTTTCTTTTTTCTTTTTAGAGTTAGGAAACTATTTCAGGTTCATGAGCCTCCTCTTTCCCCGTCTAATCTTAAACACATATTTATATTTAAACAAACAGGTCAAAACTAACTGAATCCAAGCAGTAAGTGTTGATCCTACATACCTCATAACATACCAACCTCTTTCCCAGTCTTAGTTCTTAGATGCTGTTCTTGTGGTAACTATGAGGTTGGATTGGTTCTGGTATCTGTCATGCTGCTACCTGTTTGGGTGGGTTATTTCCATGCTAGCTAATTCCTATTTAAACAAGGTTTTATATCTCCATGTAGATGTTTCTTCCATTAGAAATTTGGAAGTAACGTCAAATATGAGACACCATAGGTGACTAGATTCCTTTCATGCCATTAATCTTGATGGGAAGGAAAACCCCCCAAATGGTCAATTTAATGGTTAGTCTGATACATTTGAAGCCCATTCCTATGTTGCAACTAATCTACTTTATGTAAATATTAAATGTTATTAATATTGGTTTGTACATGCATCTATTTCATCCTCTTAAAATGGCCATTCTACTGTTCAACAAATAAAAAAAATACTACTTGCACTGACTGTCTTACAATGAAATTTTAAGTTTTATTTTTGTTGAAGTATATATGTTGCTATAAATATTGATATTCAAGCAAGAGTTCCATTTTATGAGATTCATAAACATCATGTAAATGTTCCTTGTGAAATATTACACTGCATTCATACATCCTGGGAGCAAGTGAGGCATGTTCAAACTGGCTACGAAGCTGTTGGCTGCTATTAAGGAAGGAAACATATGGAATGTCACCTTTAGTTGTCAGTAGTTGTAGTTGTCTCTAGTGATTCTAGTACTAGTGTAGGTTGGAGAACTAGGTATAAAGATACATTGCACTTTCCTTTTGCCCTTGGAATCTATGGCTGCCATCCTCCTTTTACGTTATGTCTGACAAACTGCAATTTAGTGATTATTGTTTATTACTTTAATTATAGTGTAACTAATGTGTAGCTGACACCATATATTGGCAGGGTGATCTCTATTTTTATTCCAACCCACATGTGGCATTGGGAATAACAGACTTCTAATGCTGATTTCCATTATGACGTGAGAGAGTAGAAGCCCAAGAAAAAAAGTGGTGAAGGCTAATGCAAGATTTTACAGTTAGGATGTTCCCACTGTGATGATAAAGCTGCTATAGAACTGAATTTAGTGTAATAGTACTTATATTCTATATTAATGGTTTTAGATCATCACTAATTGTTTTCAGTTGATTTCAGGAGAGGGTGACAATTCTGGGGGTCAGCATCTCAGAGAGCTTGATCTCTTGAAATCTGTGTATCTCAGGAAATCCATATATAACTAGTTTCCAGTTGTCCAGAAAGCACTATTATGAAGGATCTATATTGATTAGTTTTCCTGATGGCTGCTGGTCTCCCAAATCAGGTTCCATAAGGGTGTGAATAGGAAAGATGGATAAGCTAAAGTACACCTTGATGGTAATTTCTTCCTATCAGGCATTGTTTTTCATTAGAGTGAAGTGGGAGCACATACAGTGGCCATTCATCCAGCCTTTCACCAACTTCCTCCCTCCAATATCTGTGGGCTTTTAACCCTTTCCAAGACAAATAATAATTTCCAAGACAAATAATACTATAGAGGTTGCTTTTCTTTTCCATGTAAACATTAAGACAGTATTTGCTGTAGCAAGTGATACCGTATATCCCAGTGAAGACTTTGTAAATACCATTAATAATGTGGACACTGGTATCAGAAGCAGACTGGCCAAGTTCACCGACGACACCAAACTCTGGGGTAAAGCATCCACACCTGAGGACAGGAGGGAGATCCAGGCAGACCTTGAAAGGCTCAGGAAATGGGCGGATGAGAACCTGATGGTGTTTAACACTGAAAAATGCAAGGTTCTCTACCTTGGAAGGAAAAACCTGCAGCAAGCTTATAGGCTTGGCTTTGTTATGCTAGCTAGCACTGTGGGCAAAAGGGACTTGGGGGTCATGATTGACCACGAGATGAACATGAGCCTTCAGTGTGATGCTGCTGTTAGTAATGCAAGCAAAACGCTGGCTTGCATCCATAGATGCTTCTCAAAGCAAATCCCAGGACGTCATTCTCCCATTGTACTTGGCCTTGGTGAGGCCGCAGCTGGAGTACTGTGTCCAGTTTTGGGCTCCACAATTCAAAAATAATGCAGAGAAGCTTGGTAGAGTCCAGAAAAGAGCCACACACATGATCAGAGGTCAGGAAAACAGACCTTATAAGGAGAGGCTGAGAGCCATGGGACTCTTCAGCCTGGAAAAGCATAGTCTCAGGGGTGATCTGGTGGCCACCTATAAGTTTATCAGGGGTGCTTACCAGGATCTGGAGGAACGTCTGTTCACCAGAGTGCCTGAAGGGATGACAAGGCTGAACGGTCACAGACTCCTCCATGACCGTTTCAGGCTGGACATAAGGAAAAACTTATTTTCTGTCTGAGCCCCCAAGGTTTGGAATAGATGGCTGCTGGAGGTGGTTCAAGCACCTACTTTGAATGCCTTCAAGAGACACATGGATGTCCGTCTTGCTGGGATCCTATACCCCAGCTGACTTCTTTCCCCTGGGGCACTGGGCTGGACTCGATGATCTCCCAAGGTCCTTTCCAGCCCTAATATCTATGAAATCTAAAAAGGAAATCTCTGCCAAGTGACTGGTTTCCGACTTGGCCCAAATCTAAAAGCAACACGTACAGGAGAAATACAAAACCTGGATTCAGATGTTGAAAATAAATCCCGAATCTTCTCTTTTGAAATTAACTTAATCTCTAATAGAGTCAGAAGCACTCATTCAATCTTCATTCAGTTAACTGACACCATAAACTGAGTAAAAATTCCAGCATTGCCATATTCCTTGTATGGAAGTTTGAGGCCATGACATTTGATACAGATGTCCCTAGTGCCTACTAGGCAGTTCCTTTACCTTGTGGTGCATCTGGTACAGAGAGGGCTTGTGCTGGTCTTCCACATCTGAGAGAATTCTATCCAGATTAGAAGTACCTGATCCTATTCCTTTGAAGACAGCAGAAAAGCTTCAACTGACTATAATGAGAGTAGGATTGGATTTGGAATATTGAAATAGTTCAAAGAGAAGAGCAAAACTGGGTTTTGGTGCCAAGAAAAAAATAACCCCAAAACATGTTTTTGTCAGTGTGAAACTAACATTATCACCCTTTACTGGAAAGGTAATCAGTTTCATGATAATTTACCTACCTTGAAAAGCACAAAGAACACAGGCAATATCAAGCCATCAAACAAAAACATGAACATTATTAAAATAAAGGGTCAGGGTGCACTTGAGGCACAAATAACAAGTTCTGATGTGAATTTTTTAACAGTATTGTTGAAAGACATTGCAGACTGCATTGAAATTATCTTTACAAAAGCAGTTCATGTTCACTGAACATTAAAAAAAAAGTTGATTTGTGTTTAAAGTTTGAGGGTAGCTTATGGAAAAGTAAACCAATCTTAGCTTTCTTCATCATCTCCATGTCTAACTTGTGGTAAAATCTGTTAAATGCTTACATTTTGCCATGCACATTTAATAGTATTAAATGTAACATTGTAACAAACTTTTGTATGTTTTGTTTTTCCAACTTTAAGCATATACTTATCATATTCCACGAATGTTGCATGCTCAGCTTCTTGCCTAAATTGGGGATATTATTATATCATGATAACAAATGTGTTCTAATATTTGAACGCTGCCAGACAGATACTTATAATTGTGGACACAACTCTCAAGAGAAAACATTTCTCAGATTACAAAAACTACTTAGAGAAGAGCATTATTCTCCCCATTTCAAAGATGGGGAACTGAAGTTCAGAATGGCTGTGGTGAGCCCAGGGATATGTAGAAAGGGAGGACTATGCCAAAGAAAGGAATTGAATCTTCTGGGATTTTCTGTGTCCAAATCAACTTCCTTGCCCACAAATCCATCCTTCCTACACCCTAAAATGAAAAGTTTCTCTACCTGTCTGTCATCTTGTGACAGGGCTGTAAAAGGATTAGAGATGAAGGATTTTACAAAAATTTTTATTCTACAGAGTGTACAGATACTCACCTCTCTCCCTCCCTCTCTCTCTCTCTCTCTCATGGAGATTTGTTCTCACTTTGTATTTCAGCTTGCTCTCATCTAAAATGAAAGTCTTTTAAACTAAAAGTATGTTTTGCTCTTTGTGCACAAAAAACAGAGCAAAGAAAAGTGTCAGGATCAGACTTTGACAAACAATAAACTGCTCAGAGAAAGAAAAGAGAAGACATGGAAAGATTTTCTGGGTAGGAAAAAAACACTTGAAAATGGTCAAAAAAGAACTGGTATTTGAAGGGGGCAGAAAAAAAAATGCCATCCATTATGGAAGCATGGATGATTTCCAGTAAAATTAAAAATATATGAGCAACATTCCACCCTATTGAAGAAGTTAGTATTTTCCTACAAATGCTATTGAACAAATGAGCAGCTAATAAAGCCTGATACCCTGTCTCAATATTCAGTTTCCTACTAATTACATTAGGAGTATTTACAGAGTAAAATATTATTCAATGGGTACACCTACGCCCATAATTTGGCTGAATAAACTCCAGTACAGTTTGTGTTGGATTTTATTGCTCCTGGGTACTGTGTTTATACATGTGCTCAGGACTACAGCATGTTGAGCTGGACTGGAGCAGCCTTGGTTGGCAGGGGGCCTGGGGAGTCAGGCTGCCAGTCTGGGGCTGCTCCAACCTGACTCAGTGTGCTGCAGAGGGGCTGGCTAGGGTACCTACACTTGTGTTCTCAGTGTGCTGCAGAGGGGCTGGCTAGGGGACCTACACTTCTGTGGCCATGCACTAAATAATGCCTCTGCAGGACCACAGGATAGTACTTGTGCTTACAACTGCTAACTTAATGCAGCATTTATGAGTTCACTTCAGCCTAACAGGTCCATATACATAGACTCTAAGACTTTACTGCAGAATTAATTAGGCAACTCCACAGTAAATGACTCATGTAGATGTGTCCAATGGGAACAAGTCCCTAGACCTATTTAAAGTGATATTAAATAAAGCAGCATTGGTTAATGTCTATGATCTCAATGGTAAGGTTTTCCTAGGGACAGAAGATACAGGTAGAACCAATTTATGAATAAAAATATATTAGGATCTTAGGTGACATAACTAATATCCAATATCCATGGCTGAGGTAAGAATAATGAGATACAGAGCCATATGCCTCTGGGCCACTGGTGCATATTCACAGCAGTCATATTCACAGCAGAGCTCTCAGAGCAGTTAGATCTTTTTGGTGGCTTATCACAGTATGTGAAAATGAATAGGTGATGTTAGTCCTATTCTCAGTGCACATCACAAAATATACCTTTTCAGTAATACTAGGTGACACCTTTGATAGAAGTTGCAGAGAGACAAACAATTGAATGGATATGGAGACTTATCTGCATTTGTTACTACTGATGTATTATTCTTATTAAGTTGGAATAGAGACAGTTACACTGATGGCTATTTGGAGGAGCAGTGACAGCTATCTCCATATGTTACCTGCTCTATATACAAATAAAAACAAGACAATAACTAGTATTTTGACACATATAGACTATTGAGAGCTTGTGCAATGATGTCTATAAAGAGTAATAAGTAGCAATCTAAGGAAAGAAGTTTTATTATTTTTTTATGGATATTCAACTTTATATCAGAAAATGCTGGCCTCTGAAAGTTGCTTAACTTTGGCTGAGTACAGACATTTGTGGAGGTTAGGGACAGGTTAGACTGTGTTAAAAATGGTCACCGGATCTAACTTAGTTCACACAGAGGAAGACCTTACACTATTTAGGTGAATCTAAGTGGAACCAGTACAGAGTTCAGGACAGTTAGATTGGTCTAAAAAGGGCCCACCTGATCTAAGTTAACTGTAGCTCCAAGGTAGTCTAACTTAGCTCGGGTCTGGCAAGACTGATCCAACTTAACTTTTATACAGTTCCCAGAACAGCCCTGTGGCTGGGAAAGTCCAGCTACTAGTCTCAGCCCCAGGGTTTTCCTACCCCTTCCCTGAAACCAAGCTACTTCAAGCCCGACCCCATGGACACCCTCCCCAGAGACCAGTCATGCCCCTCTACCGGTCCACCAAACCATCCTGCAAGCCCTTCCCAGTTCCACTTTTATTAGTGTACACCAATGCTGGGAGCTGAGGAAGCTGGAGTGGGGGGGAGGGGGAGGTGTGGGAGGAATGGTGGGGGTAGGCAGGGAGGTTGTTTGTTTGGGGTTGGGAGGGGTCAGGGGACTAAAAATAGCCCCTGGTCCCAGGGGACTGGTGGAGAGAGCCCCCAATTCCCCAAGCCCCATCAGCTCTACTGATCTTGTCCAACCTTCTCGGAGCCCAACAAACCCCCATGGAATTCACCTGCCCCTCCGATCCTCCCATGGACCTCCTGATCCCTCCCAAGCCCTCCACTAGCTCCCCCATCCTGACTTACCTTAGATCAGATGGCTATTTTTAATTTGATCTAAACTCCCTGAAAGTCTGTATGCAGACTTACAGACCAAGACTACAGGAACAAAAACTTGTTATGTTTAATAGGATGCTAAAGCCAGTAAGTCTAAAAATATTAGTACTATAAATAAACATTGCCTCAATGACATCTGAAATAAAACTGTAAGCTATTTATTATGGAGAATCTGAAGATACTTCAGGTTTAGTAGGGAGAAAAATTGTGTTTCTTTAAAAATATATACATAATGCTATGCCTTATATTCCAGACTATCTTATTAACATCATTTTATTTTCTACCACTGTTAATGTAGTAATGAACTCTAATGAGGGGAGGGATACGATTAAGACCATTGAAGGAACCCAGCCAGGTGTATTTTCTTTTAAGTTTAAGTTTGAAGTTGGAGGCAATACAATTAAGGTTTTATGAGCTTTCTAATATATGAGCAACTCCAAGCTGAGAGAGGATATATTTGATTTGGCCCAGTTCCATCTTAGGGATAATCTTTGCTGGCACTGATAAAGAAATGAAGTGGAAAGTGTTCAAATTTTCTTAAGGACTGTCCAAGAACACTTAACACAATGCATCTTTTCAATGGACGTAAAACATTAATCAATGCTTTACTTATGCTGGCAAAATGCTGGAACTCTGACTTTTATATTTTACAAAACATTTATATTTCAGCTTAGTGAATTACTTAATCTTTTAGAACAGCCATGTTACTCATTCCAGCTTTTTGTTGGCATTAATTTTCATGGCTCCTTTGTCACACCCATGCCCCAAACAAATAGCTTCCAATTATGAGTGAGTGACTGAGTTCAACTGATCTTTGTCATGACCCTTTTATAAAAATCTGGGAGATATTATGTCATATGTGCCACAGTCAGAATGGTTTGTTTCCCCCATATATTTGATCTTAAGTTCACCTCATTATTTGCAAAACACAGTTCAATATATCTATCCGAGTCAACGTGCTCCTGAAGCCAAACACTATAGAATCATTGGGAAATGACCTTCCATATGCCTGCATATTTTCTTCCTAATTTTAAATGTCCATTTTCCAAAAATTAGACATTTCTGGTTCACTGTTTACTTCATTTTACAACACACTTGCATGGAGTATACATCCTTACTTTTAGTTTTCTGTTGAGCGAAATGACAGCCCATACTTTACTGGTGCTATTCTGTGATTTATCTGTGCTAAATATAGTGTGGACTCTCCATACTGTTTTGCCTTGTACTGTTTTGTATCTTTATAAAGTTTGTGTCAAGGTTTTGTCCACACTCCATGAGTTTCAGTCTAGGCGAACTGTCAGGGGTGTGACCAGAACATAGGTAGTTGAGTCTTAACCCTTGAGAGTCACAAATCAGGGTATTGGAGATATACAAGGTCAGAGAACAAAAGTTCAAACTAAAGTCAAGTGATCAGGAGGCCAAGTTCTATAAAGCACTGGAATATAGATGGTCACCCTGGATAGAAGCACTAACCGGAGTATCCTGAGGAAGCAGCTATAGCTGTACACGATTAGCATGTGGGCAAACTAAGGTATAAGCTAGGATCTAGCTGTGAGAGGACAGGAGTCTGAACTGAAGTCTAGAAGAAAAAGGAGTCAAGGAACCAGAGAGGTGGTCTGGAAGCATCAGGGCCTGGGCTGGAGTGCAGAACAAGAAGTAGGCAGGCAAGAAATAGGAACTAACAGGCAAAAAACAGAATAGGGATCAAGATAAGCCAACAAGCAGAAGCCAGGAAACAAGAAACCAGGAAGAAACAAGTAAAATCTAGGGCTGCCTCTGTACATAGTCAGGGATGAGGGGGTGGATGATATGTTGAAATAGAGAGGTTTCAGGACAGCTTCTCTAATTAAAAAGACTCACCAGCATGTGTATTAAGACCCCCGTGCATTTTCAAATGGCCACAGGGGTGCTTTAACTAAAGCTAATTCAATGAAGTTTAATTAAAGCACCCCGTGGCCATTTGAAAATGTGTGTGTGTGGGGGGTGTTAATACATGTGATGGTAAGGTAATACTGGAGTGTTCTAAATTGAATGTGGAGCAGACCCGATTAACTGAGTCTCCTGCAATACATTCTAATTAGAACCCAAATGCGAATGTCTATAGACTGCCTAGGACATTAAGAACAAACAGGCAGGGCCCAGGAACTGGGAAAGCATAGCTTGAGAAAAGAGTACTAAAAACAAGGAGTCAGAAACTCTGAGGCTAGGCAGATAGGCATTTGTCAGAGTTTCAGAGTTTCATAGTAGGTAGGGTCGGAAGGGACCCTACCTACTATGGTCATCAAGTCATCAAGTCCAACCCCCTGCCATGGGTAAGAAAGAATGCTGGGGTCGATCAAACGACCCCAGCTAGGTGATTGTCTAGCCTCCTTTTGAAGATCCCCAGGGTAGGGGTGAGCACCACTTCCCTAGGAAGTTGGTTCCAGCTCCTAGCAGCCATAACTGTGAAGTAGTGCCTCCTGATGTCTAGCCTGAATCTACTCGCAGTCAGCTTATGGCCATTATTCCTTGTAACTCCTGGTAGTGGTCGGTGGAACAGGGACTCTCCCATTGCCTGCTGGTCTCCGTTGGCAAGTTTGTAGGTGGACACCAGATCCCCTCTTAGCCTTCTTTTGCATAGGCTGAGCAGGTTCAGGTCCCGTAGCCTCTCCTCATAGGGCCTACCCTGCTGCCCCCGATCATGCGAGTGGCCCTCCCCTGGACCCTCTCTATGCTATCCACATCCCTTCTGAAGTGCGGCACCCAGAACTGGATGCAGTACTCCAACTGCAGCCTGACCAATGTCGCATAGAGGAGGAGGATCACCTCCTTGGACCTGCTCATGATGCATCTATGGATGCATGACAAGGTGTGCTTAGCCTTCCTGACTGCGTCCCCACATTGGCAGCCCATGTTCATCTTGGACTCAAAAGTGACTCCAAGATCCTTTTCTGCCTCTGTGCTGATAAGAGGATAGTTCCCCAGCCTTTAGGTATGCTGCTGGCTTTTCCTCCCCAGGTGTAATACCTTGCACTTGTCCATATTGAAACCCATTCTATTCTCATCTGCCCACCTTTGTAACCAGTCCAGATTCATAGATTCATAGATGTTAGGGTCGGAAGGGACCTCAATAGATCATCGAGTCCGACCTCCTGCATAAGAAGGAAAGAATGCTGGGTCTAGATGACCCCAGCTAGATACTCATCTAACCTCCTCTTGAAGACCCCCAGGGTAGGGGAGAGCACCACCTCCCTTGGGAGCCCGTTCCAGTCCTTGGCCACTCTAACTGTGAAGAAGTTCTTCCTAATGTCCAATCTAAATCTGCTCTCTGCTAGCTTGTGGCCATTATTTCTTGTAACCCCCGGGGGCGCCTTGGTGAATAAATACTCACCAATTCCCTTCTGTGCCCCCATGATGAACTTATAGGCAGCCA
>NW_005842673.1:145120-151645 GCF_000455745.1 Alligator sinensis | reverse complement strand
AGCCGCCAGTTGGTCTCTCGGCAGATCTACTTGTAGCCTGTCCCTCTCTTCTAGCATGCTCACTTCTCCCCACATCTTAGTGTCATTTGCAAACTTGAACAAGGTGCTTTTCACCCCCTCGCCCAAGTTGCCGATGAAGATATTGAACAGTGGGGTCCAAGGATCGAGCCCTGGGGAACCCCACTGCCTATGTCCCTCCAGGTCGAAAATGACCCGTCCACCACCACTCTTTGGGTGCGGCCCTCCAGCCAGTTTGTGACCCATCTGCCTGTGTAGGCATTGACACCGCAGTCATCTCATTTTAAAAGGAAGATGGGGTGAGAAACAGTGTTGAAAGCCTTCCTAAAGTCCAGAAAGCCTACGTCCACTGCAACACCTGCATCCAGGGCTTTTGTGACCTGGTCATGGTTAACACTGCAGGGCATTGAAAGGGCTGCTACTTATAAGTGGACAGCTACACTATGCAGAGGCAACTGAGGTCCCCTGGGGGCATGTTGGCCATCAATAGTCATTCTCACTCATGTAACCAGGATCATTTCTGGACAACTTAGCTTGTCTGCTTTCTTGGTTCCTGGCACTTACTTGCTTTGCTCGGCTAATTGTTTCATCAATGGTTTGTTCAAGGGTTAGTCTTTTTGTGTTGCTGGCTCTAGACTCCAATTAAAGTCTGGTTTCTAGTCAAGAAACAAGCTTCCTCAAAATTGCAAGATCAGAAATTTTAAGCATTATGTCAGCCATACACTTCTCAGTGGTTTCATTTTCTGTTTTTCATAGTTTCTAGGGTCTGAAGGGACTTAAACAGATCATCAAGTCCAACCCCCTGCCCTGGGCAGGAACAAGTGCTGCAATCATAATACCCTAGCCAGATATCTGTCCAACCTCCTCTTGAAGACCCCCAAGGTAGGGGAGAGCCCTAACCATAAAGTAATGCCTCCTGATATCAAGCCTGAACCTACTCTCAATCAATTTGTGGACGTTATTCCTTGTTATCCCAGGTGGTGTCTGGGGGAACAGAGCCTCACTTATTTTCCACTGGTCCCCTGGTGAGTTTATAGACAGCCACCAGATCCCCCCTGTCTTCTCTTGTGGAGACTCAGGACCCTTTTTGTCCTCTATTTAAAAAGATATCTCTCGTACATTTCATATCTTAAATGAGCATTATAGATTGGTTGGGAACAGTACTATCTTTTGGCAGCATTAATTAATTTACTGCATCCTAATACCAACACATGTATAGACAGTTACATTTTACTGCAGCGCTAATTAGTCTACTCCACTGTAAAATATGCATGTGAATGCACTCACTAAGTAATTTTACCTATTGTCATTATTAAAGTTATGTATTTTTTTGCTGGCACCAATTGCTTGAAAATATGGAGTTACAAGTTGCTGAGATTTGTTTCCACAATTCTAAGATAGATTTTGCTTTGGAGTAGTCCTCAAAACTACTCCATTCTTTTACTCAGGATAGTTTCTTTGTTTCTTTTCACTTTAGGTACCACATGGTATTCAGAAATTTCTCATTTCCTTTACCTTTATTTCAAGAGATCTCTATTTTGTGTCTGATTCAAATATAGTTACAACAGATTGGACTGGCTTCCCAGACACGGAGGAAGCCAGTACCAATTGCCATTTCACTTTTCTTTGTACTCTTTTTCTATTCTCTTGGACCCTTCCCTCTTCTTTCCTCTATGTTCATCTGCATATTTCAGCTGTCCCCAGTTATCCTTTTGACGTTACTGCACTCAGTGTAAGATGAACTTTGGTCCCAGTAAGATGTCACAGTCCTCTCATTTTACACTGCTATCCTTTGTAACTTCTGCTACCACATACATATGATCTTTCCATGAGGTCAAGAGATCTCTTAACCTATATACTGGCCCCTTGTACTAGAATAAATTAAAGTATGGCTCTCTCTCTCAACATGCCACTATGAAATCCCATTATTTTGTCTGTAAAGATCAAAACACATGTTGCATTAATCAACACAAGGATTCTCTGATGCTCCTTACCTATGGAGTAAGGTTCTCAAATTTACCTTAAAACAAAACAAAAAGCACATCGTATCTGTGTACTTAAAATAGTTTTCATTCCTTATACCAGCCATTTAGGAATCCAAGTTTACTGCTTATGAAACAAGCCCCTGATGGCAGGTCCAACTACTCAGAGGTGTATGACAGGGAAAATTAAAACGTGCTTTTAATTTGAAACATTGGGCATTTAAAAAAAAATCTGTTACTGTCCTCCTCTTGATCTTGTTTATAAACCTGCACACGTTTTGGAGATTATACACCTAAAGTCTGTTAATATATTCATCATTAGGTTCATTGCTGCTTTTAGTTTAAAATATAATGGCCTTGTAGCTAGTTGCTGGGCAGACTGGCACCAGGGAGCCCAAGTCCCTTACCCAGGTATGTGATGCCAGTCACATAGGCAGAGGGAGCCGGTTTCCCCCCTTCCTCAGGAATGTATCCAGCTCAGGTTTCCTAAGAGATAGGGTAAGGTGTGTACCCTCTGCAGGGCCCATAATAACCAAATTGTCACAGGGCAGAGTTTTGGGGGAGAAACAGAGGTGGCCTTCTGCCACACCTACAGACTTGAGGCATTTTGAAAGAAATGCCCTGGCTTCATTCCTAAGATGTGTCCCATGTATTTCCACTCCAACAACAACTACTGTAGTAAAGGATTTCACAGTAGCAAAACATCTCTTACTGTTTCAGTTTCCAGAAATTACAGGGTTACTACTTCTCCCTGGACAGTTTGCTGTGTTTTTTTAAATACTACCTTTTTTTTTTTTTTTTAACCAGTTTCTCTTTGAACCCCTTGATTGAACTGCTTTTAATTTTTTACCCTCTAACCTGTCTGACTTGACCCTACCAGGAGTCAACACTCCCAGAATTGATGGAGATCCCTATGACCAGAGCTTATGAAATGTACATACTTGTACTAAAATGCACATCTTGTACTGTCCCCAGGGAAGACCATATTAATATTTTTTATAAAGAATCCTGGACTAACCCCTTAATTATATCATACAAGATAACATGCAACTAAATCTTTTTATAACCGTCAGAGTAAATAATATGAATCCAATGATTTTACCAAAGTACTCTCTGTTTCAGTATCCAGTACAAAGGCTGAAGCTGTTGGTGCATGATAGAGTATTACTATATAGTTGTATGGATATAGATAGACAGACAGTTTTATTTATATAGTAGCAACACTCTACTTGTATATAATCTATTCTGCATCCAGAACTGTACTGTTTAATATTCTATTTCTCTAAGCCCTGCAATTAACTTGAGATGCTGTATGTGTTACACACTAAGTATTCTTTACAATTATTGGCTTAGTAACACTTAAGTATACTACTAACTTGGTAAACAAAATCATTTATTTCCCTTTAATTTATATTGTTATTAAAGATCTTTTCTTGATCTTAAAATACAAAAAAATCTATGAATTTAACTTTTAAATTGGTCAGAGATATTTTCTACAGTGATGTTACAAAACTTTACAATTCTGAATGAATGAATTATTTAGCTACAGGTCCTGTTTATGAATTGTCCATAAACATATTTTTCTCTTATCAATTTGTTCACTGTTGAAAGTTATTCCATGCTGTTAACAAATACATGTCGGCCTTTAGAGAGTTCATAAAATATGCATTTTGACTATTCAGGAATTCAATCCTTGTGCCATGGTGGTCTAGCTCACATGGTATTGTTTCTATTACATGATTGGTAGCTTAACCTTTGTAAACTATTTTTACTTCCTACTGAAATTAATTTCAGTTTTTCCATCAAGTAAATCCAAACTACAGGGCCAAAATTTGCTTTTAATCAGACAAAATAAAAGTTGCACAAGGGCTCATGAAGAGCCACTAAGTGTTCAGATGTAGTGGATACAAAACTTTAGTTAGTAACCCTCAAAATGTTCAGAAATATTTTTTCTTCCTATTCATCAATCTTTACTCAAGAGGCACATACAGATTACACTGGCTGAAAAGAAGTGATTTTTATTTCATTGCTATGAGACTTGTGCCTCTGTATCAGTGCAGCAGTTATTTTGCCAGAAAAAGACAGTCACTTCATATCTCATATTCTTAATAAATCAAATTGAATGCATTTCAGAAAGAATGTCCCTTTTATAATGTCAGAATGATTGTAAAAGGCACATTGGATATCCATGTATTAACTCTGCTACCCTGAGAAAGGAAGATGATCCTATTAAAACCCAAGTATACTTTGGAAAAAAGAGGCTTGAAAATAGGTTAAATAATATGCAATCATCATTGCATTTCAATTTCAGTATAATGTTATTTGCTTTCTACAGCAGCTGTGCATAATAAAGAAATAAGTCCCGATTCTACTCTGTGTTTAAGTCCTTTTGCTTTTCCTGTTAACACAAAGCTGCCTCACCCAAAAGTCAGGGTAGACAGAAAGAGAATATTACCCTCCAGTGGCGCACGGTTTAAGTAAGACCTCCTGTTCTAACTTCTTCCTTTCAGCTACTATAGGTGAGATGATAGAAGGAGAAGGGAAGTAAAAAAGAAACCCATTGTGTCTATGTATATTTTGTATATTAAGGTAAAAAAAAAAAAAGCAACTATTGTTTACGATCATTCCCAAAGAAATTAATACAATTGTAACATTTCCTATTAGGAGGAAGCAGTCACCTACTGTTTGGAAATATGAAAAGATGTGGGTTTATTTAAAAACTGAGCTGTAATAAGAAATATTCCAGTGTTTACCATGACAAATTAGCAAACTGTTTATCTATGTAGCAAACATTCAGGAAGGTGTTAGGCAATTACTTTTGAAAAGAAGGGTAGCCTTTGACTTCAGTTTTATTCATGAAATAAACCAAAAAAAAAAAAAAAAAAAAATATCACATATTTTAACCTCTTCAGTTAAAACAAAAAGAAAAAAATCTTGTCTAGTTTTTTTATTATACATGTCACATTCATTAACTCCTTAGCCTACTATAAAACCTCTTTAGTCTTCTCCACAAGCATTTTGAGAAGCTTTCCTTGTGGGTTCTACCATTCTTTAGGTAAGTGGTCTGAGACTGAGGTCCAAATAAGTGACCACAGGAACCTGTTCTTGCTTTAGAACCTATAGTTATCTCAGAAAAATGGAAAACTAGAGGTATGTATTTGGAGCCTGATTTAGACAAACTGGAAAGAGGATGTGGGGAATTAGTTGAGGTTTCACAATTCAGAGCTACAAAAGATGAATGCTAAATATACCCAAAACAGAAAGGCTCACTGTACAAAGTAACAGAGGATGAAAATTTCATTTTGTCCTACTAGCCTTTCAAAGTTTTGAAAAGCATTTGTATTCTTCCTTGGAGTGTAATCAAGAACTTCCAAACATTTTTAAATAGAAGAAAGCTTAGATTTTTTTTTCTGCTTCCTCCCTACCTACTCTACCCAATATCTCAGAAACCTTACTCTTGAAAACTTCATCAAAATTGATCTTTCCCCTGGCTTTAGTGATATATTCTGGCTTTTGTGAAACAGCTTGTTTCCACACATGCAGATGTATTGAAAAGATTTCTACTAGCTTACTCTCAAGAAAAATATAACAACAGAAAATCATATGAACTAGTCTTCCCTCCCACCTTCCTCCTCAATGCAAGTCCCACCCCTATAAAGCTGATGCTGTTCCCTTTCCTTCCTCATGTCACAGGTGTGGGAGGTAGCTGGTTCAGCAATTGCCTCCTCCAGATATCCACCTGCTCAGAATTATCTTGTGCAAGGGGCTATTAAGGCTACCTTTACACAGGTGTGTGGCACAAAATGGCCTTAGGAGATCAGAGATTCTAGCCTTTGGAATTTTCTGGGTGAATCAAGACATATTTTTTAGGGCTGTGCAAAGAGTCAGGTGATGATTTGATTTGTAAGAGATTCAGCCTGATTCGGTGGCTGAATCTCCAAATCTGAATTGAATAAGGGGACCAATTAAAAGGTCTGAATTGATTCAAAGCTCTCTGAGTCTTCAGAAAAGATTTAGAGAGTTTCAATGATTCAGACAGTCTGTGGTGGTTGCAGCAGGGAGCTGCAGCCAGACTAGGAGATGCTAAGTAGGAGCAGGGGAGGGGGGACTGGAGGAGGAGGGAGAGGACCATGTGGGGATCTCTGCCAGCACCCATCCTCTACCTGCTCCCCCAGCCCCCCCCCTGCTTCCCTACCTGCCCCAGCACCCAGTGCTTTAAAAAAAAGCCCTACTCACCAGGTGCTGCCAGGCAGGGGGGGTATCCCCACTCCACCCCATTGCCCCCTGCATGGGGGGCTTTGTCAGGGGGGTCCCTGACCTCCCTCACTCTCCCCTATGGCTGCCCCATCTGCCCCAGCTTTGGCCCTTTAAGGAAAAAAAAAAACCTAGAAAAACCCTGGGACTCACTACTCCTGCAGTGGCATTGGGGTATCTGGGGGCTCATGGAAAGGACCCCCACATGGTGGAGGGCACTGGGGATTGCCCCCCCCCCCAGAAGGATTGGTAATTCTGGGGGTTTTCTTTG
>NW_005842673.1:140016-145089 GCF_000455745.1 Alligator sinensis | reverse complement strand
ATTCTGGTGTTTTTGTTTGTTGGGTTTTTTTTTTTCTTAAAGGACTGGAGTTGGGGCAGGCGGGGCAGCCATGGGTGTGGGGGGGGGTCTCAGAAAGCAGTGGGGGAGTTGGTGGGCTCATACAGAGCCCCACATGCAGCATGGGACAGTGGGTGGCATTTGGGATTACCCCCTCCCACCTGGCAGCACCTGGTGAGTCCAGTGGGTTTTTTTCAAAATACTGGGAACTGGGGCAGGCAAGGCAGCCATTGCAGGGCTGGGAAAGTGGGCAAGAGATGGGCCTGGCTGATTCAGAGATTTAGCAGCATTGAAGGGTCAGCAGCATCGTATCACTCTCCATTGCAGGGCTGGGAAAGTGGTCAAGAGATGGGCCTGGCTGATTCAGAGATTTAGCAGCATTGAATGTTCAGCAGCATCGTATCACTCTCCCCCGAATTGGCCAAATCTGAATCCAAAGTGATTACTAGCCGCTTCACACAGTCCTAATATTTTTCTATTACTAGAGTAAAGTTGGATTCAGTCTTATTAAACAATGTTATTTTATGTGTTTGCAGTGCTATTCTGTTTCCCTATTCTTACAGAAGTTTTCAGTGCTTTGACATTCCCAGTTAAAAAAAAAATAAATCAAAAGACTAAAAAGTTAGAAGTTAGCAAATTATACTTTCTCACCAAGAAGTGACTGGTCTAAATCAGGGTCAAAGTACTGGTAGATCAGAGTAAGAGGCAGTTAGCAGTGCTCTTAGAAGGGCTGCATCTGCTTTATAGATGAATAAATGATTTCTATCTCTAGGGCTTTCCCCTTTATGAGCAGAAAGCTCACAGGCACAGAAAGGTATTATTAGAAAAGCTTTAAATTCTGGCTCTAGTCCAGCAAAACTACCCATGTAGTTAATTGGATTTGAGTCCATTAGAGAGATGACACCCAAATACAAAATGACTGGGCCATCAGTGACCTAGAAATGGCAGGACAGTACTGACAAGATACTGGTGCTTTGCACAAAACTACATACTAAAAGAGGTAGTTTAATCAGAAATACCGATCAGAGAAATGTTTTGGGAAGCAAAATTGAAATCCTTTAGACAGCTGAAAGTATTCAATAGGATAACTCCCAGCAAGCTAATTATGCCTTCATTTTTCAAGGGCAGCTAGCCCCTTTGCTTCCATTGGCTTCAATGGAAACTGCAGCTGCTCAAGAGTTTTGAAAAACAGGTAGGTCACTGCAAATGACTGAAGGAAGTTGTGGGACAAGTTCCCAATGGCAGTATTGGAAGTTATTGCTGATATAGGACAGCCAAAAGATATCTGATGAAGAAATTATCCTTAGTATGCATTGCCAATAAAACCAAGATGTCCTTTGAGTGTTGCCTATATGCCTTTGTGATATAACATAAGAAAGGGAAGATGTAATATTTTTTTGAGAAAAATAAACTCTGGAAAATAAACATCAGAGGTTGCCCTCACACACCTTAAAGGTTATACTGCTTTATTCCTAACTTTATCTTTATCAAAAAGAGGCTGGGTTAATATATGAAGAATTTTCACATTTCATTCTCTGAAACTAGACCTATTGACTAGGGACAGACATTCAAAAATCCTGAGCCTGAATTGATTCAATCTTTCCAGGTCAGTCTAATCTGAAATGTTTGAACTGATTTGGAGGTGGATATACATTCCCTTTTCATTCCAGAAAGGCAGGCACACACCTGCAGTGGCTCAGGCTAGAAACCAGGGGGCACTAGAGCAGCCCTCCCTTCCCTTTTATAGTGCAGAACTGGGGTGGAGGGGGCATAAGCAGGCCCCTGCAGGATGCTCTTATTAGGAAGAGGTGTAAACCCCAATCCTGCCCTCAGTCCTAGGCTTTTCCCCATCTCACTGCTCAAGGGGTGGGGAGTTTTGCTAGACTCTGCATCTATTGATGATAGTGAGCTTTTCAATCTCCCTCTCTCTACTTCTTCATACTGTCTGAAAACTATGTAACTTCTAAAAGCTTTCTGTGTCCCCTCTTGAAGACTGATAGATTGCAGTTAGCAGGTTGCTTGTCAGAAAAAAAAAAGTTTATCAACTCATCAAGTCCTACAGAAGAAAACCTCTCTCATTAATTTCAAACTCTTTTTATCTGCAGGGTGCATTTACAAGCCACTAGCTGTGAGCCCTTCATTCCAGTGAAACTGGAGACCCACACAACAGACACCTCTCAGCATTAGCTAGCATGGGGGGTCATGGTCAGATGCTGGTGTGATGGGATCCCTTCTGTGGGAGAGGGATTCCTGCTTGAGCAGCCAGAAAGTGGGGATAGGGGAAAGCCTGGCAGCCACTGCAGTCCCTTAGCCAGCTGGAGCTGTAATAATGCTCTGGCTAGGAAGGAGAGGGGTGGTGCCAAACCTGCTGTGCTCCAGAAGATAGCCCAACCTAGCCAAGCCCAGGGCTGCAAAGCATCTGGGATGCTGGGGTACTCTGGTTTAGCTTAAACCAGAAAGGGGTCTGGGACAGACATTTCATAAACCAGTTTGGCCCAAATCAGTTATATTCAATACTTCTTTCAACCAGGTTTATCTTAAACCAGTTTCAGCTATTTTGAAACTGGTTTATGTGTACTGAACTTCTGTTCTGTTACAGGTATAAACCAGTTTCTGATTACTTAAACCAGTTTGTGTAACTTCTGTCCCTAGCCATTGTGATAAACAACACAAAGAAGTTAAATTCCAGTAGTCTCTTCTAAAGTCTGTTTTTTTCTAGGATTAGCTTTAATCACAGGTAAAGCCAACTGAGGCCTGGAGCCTGACATCCTATGGGAGATCTCTTCTTCCTTCCTAGGTCATAGCATCTTTCATTGATATTTTTGAAAAATTTAGAGTACAATTGCCTTTATTATACTATCATCTAATTATGGAGTGCTTTGAATTCACATTTCCTTTGCTGTTATTTTATAGTACCAGGGTAAAGATTCCAAATCCATAGTAATTTGACTGAGTTTCAAATATATAGTTAGTACAAAAAAAATACTATTTGGTATTTCTGTTTACTAATTAAACGTAGTGCTGATTATATATTATGGATCAAGTCCAAAGATATTATCACAACCCGTAGTATATCAGTGGATTACTTGTCAAAATAAAATGGAGACAGTGCCTCTCTTGGATCATTCTACCAGTGTCCCCACCTATTTATGTCTCTTCTGGTAGGTGTCTTCCTTTCCAGCTAATGAGAGATAATACCAGTGGTCATGCTCTATATGCTCTTCACCTTTAACTACTTTTCTTAATAGGTTGATGTGTTTTGCTCTCTCATGGGTAATATATAACACAAACTAGTCAAAGTCTCTCAAGCATTTAATTAAGAGAAATATATTAAAAAGGAAGAAATGGATAGCTTTAATAAAAGTTTTAATAAAATGAATGACTTGTAAAACATATCCATATTGAAACCCTTTTCAAGATAAGTTAAGGCATCTCAATTAAGCTGAAACTGGATTATAGGAAGGAATATATATTCCCCAACATTATTTTGTTAAAAATGATTTGTTAGAATTCCCTCCTGCTTACCAGGAATTCTCTCTTCTGTGATATGAGACTTTTTTTTTCAAACCTTTATCAATTATCTTTTATTCCTTTGATGTGCTGCCTTATTTATAAAACTACTCTGCTTTAACATACCAAATAGTTTCCCCTTACCCCATCTAAATTCCCTCCTGCTCCCCTCCTCCCCTGGGCAGATCCATATTTGGTAGACAAATTCACCTGCGTGTTGTTACCTTTTGACTGGACTTGTGGTTATGAGTAAGATTAATTGATCAATAGACCATTCCAGTCACAACTTGAAAGCTTTATTAGGATATGCAATAGCAAAGACTTCTTGGTACTAATAAAGACAATGCTTACACGACCTTGAATTCAGGAAGAATAGGCCTGCTGGCCAGGTCTCTCTGCTATCTGGGGACTCTTGCTGAGTTGTTTTTTTTTCTGCTGAGCTTTGGAAAAGGTCCAATTTGTTGCTTGCCCCAGACCCAATATTTATAGATGGTTGATTTGATGTGCTAATAAGTGATTTCTGGTTTTATTTAAATTCCTTTGCTTCACTGGGACTTCTAGAACTGGATGAAGTATTTAGTGGCCCTGCAAAAGGAGTCAAGGGATCCAACACAAGTTTTTTATTTTTAGGGGTCTGATCGCAGTCTGTTATTCATCTAGTAATCTTAACTTGAATCAAGACCTCAATTGAAATTTATATTTTTGAGACAGCAGAAGGAAAGATTTCCTATCTTCTTTATCGCTTGCTTTTTGGCCCTTGGTCAGTTAATTACTAATTGTGGCCTGTGACCTGACAAGGCTGCATCCCTCTTTCCATCCTCTAGGCTTCCTTTGTGTTTATAATCATTTGAATATATTAGCAAAAATGCATTTAATATAGCAAAATAACTATTAATACATTTGGTCACCTTAGTTATTAGAATTTTAGGATGCAATTGTAATACAGACTATTTAGAATAAAGGCCTTTGGCTTGCTGTTCAGTCATGTTTCGGCATCTTTGACTTAGGTTCCCTGCCAATGGTTAAGCCTAACGTCCACACTTTTCCATGCAATTTGGCATGTTTGGTTCAAGTAACAGTGCTGTTTGTGACCCATAGCTCATGCTGCATACTTGCACAGGCATATGCATGGCTACAATGTTACAAAGACTATAGGATAAAGTTTTGGGGTTTTTTTATTAGGGGAGTGCAAAACAGGCCATATTCGATTCAGATTCAGCCTGAATAGGAGACGATGATTCAATTCATTGATTTGGATCACTGTCCCCAATTCGATTTGGATGGATCTGAATCTGAAGATTCCATGCTGATTCAGAGAATCAGCAATTTGGCCATAGACACAGCTTTAAATGTTTTTTCTACATAGTTTGAGGTGCCAGGCATGGTTCGTGAATGCTGTAATGATGGGACAGATGAAGCATCCCACAGGAGCGTGGGGGGGGGGGGGGGGGCGCATGCTCAGTGGCGAACCCAGAACTAGAGCAGAAGTACTTCCAGTCCACTTCCAGGTCCACCACCAAGCATGTGGGGGGGGCCACCTGCACC
>NW_005842673.1:133448-139985 GCF_000455745.1 Alligator sinensis | reverse complement strand
GCAATTGGCTATGGGGGGACCCTGGGTGCTCCCCCAGACCCAGGAAACACCAGTCACCGAGCTGGGGGTGGTCCCCTGTGTGCTCCACAGTGGACCTGGAAGTGGACCAGAAGTGCTTCTGGTCCACTTCCGGTCTGCTGCTGAGCACACTGGGGACCTCCCCATGCTCCTCTGGCATACACCATCTCAGCATTTAAACATTTAAAGCTGTGCCTATGTCCAAATTGTCTAATCTTTCTGAATATCTCTGAATTGATTTGATTTGGAGAGATTAAAGGGTCTCCTAATTCAATTCGGATTCAGAGATTCGGCCACCAAATTGGGCCGAATCTCCACCGAATCGGATCAGTAACTAAAGCTTTGCACAGCCCTATTTTTGACTACAGGAAGCATCATGAGCATGCTGGCTTGCTTGAGGAAAAAAGTTTACTTTTAGGAAAAATAACCTTTTTTCAAACTTCCGTTCTAGTTCCCAATCACAAAAATAGTTCTTGGTCTTCAAGCTCTTTATGATTAGAAAGATCTAACTCTCAAAACTCCACCTAAATATATAATGATCTGCCATTTAAGAACATTTCTTATTGGGAAGTAAAAGGCCTCTTTTAAAACTCTTCTTGAAAATGTCTCTCTGAAGAAATGATGATACTTTCATATCAAATATTTTCCCACTCCTTTGGACTGGAATTTGCTAAATAAATAGTAAAGATTATAATATCATTGAATTGGTCAACTAATTTAACCTCTCTCATGCTCAAATTGTAAGCAGGTTTTGGATTTTCTCTATTTAATTTATTTGAAATATATTTATTGATTTGAAGATGCCAGGGTGACTGGAGTAAAAGATACTTTGGAGGACAATGTTATGATTTTAAATGACCTTTGTAAATTAAAAAAGGGTATGATATAAAATGAATATAATGTAACTAATGCAAGTGCAAGGTACTGCACTTAGGATGGAACAATCAAATGCCCAAACGTGAAATGTGGAACAACTGGCTAGGATGCAATACTGCAGAAAAAAATCCTGTACATTATAATGAACCACAAGCTGAGAGACAACAGTGAAATATTGTTGCAAAAAAAAAAAAAAAGAATAGCATAATAGGTTGCATTAATAGGACTCTTACATGTAAATCATGAGACACCTCTTCCTGGATTACCAAATCTGCATTTGGGCACTTCAGGAAATATGTGGACAAACTGAGGAGTCTAGAGGAGAGCAACAGAATCAGAGGTCTAGAAAACTTGACATATTAGGAAAGGTTAGAAGATTTGGGGTTATATAGTCTGATGAAGAAAAGACTGAGCGGGGACTTGATTTCATCAGCAAAGAGGTCTAACTTTGCAGGTCATTTTTGAGCAATTCACTGCAAACAGTCCAACTTCAAAATATTCTTTTCATTTTTTATCATCATAATTCATGTAACAACATGTCTAGTTGTATTCCTTATTGATTAACCAACACAACTCATCTACTTAATTGTGAATTCCTTTTCAACAAATATTTGGCCATTTGAGATTAACATTGAAACTAAATGATTATTCATATTAATAAACTTTTCTTCCTTGAACATATGAGGAAAGTGAATACAAGAAAACAATCAACTGTAATCCTGTTAAACATGCCCATAAATATTAATTGAAATGTTTATCATTTAAGGTCATTTCCAGTTCTTCTCAGTCATTACAAGCAGTTTCCCTTTAGACCCTCTAGCAACATCAGATTATCACAATTCAGTATTTTGTTTTGTAATGTTTCATCCACTTACTGGGAGTACTCACATTTAACAGACTGTCTCCTGGGTATGATGGAGCATTTCCAATCTTGTTGGAGGAATTACAGTGATGTATTAGAGTGGACTCTTGGGAGTCTTTTGTTAAAAGCTGGCAACCATATTGTGAAGGTAGCATTGGAGTGATTTCCCAGTCTCTAATTCCTGCTCAGTCACCCCTTTGAACATTGCTGAGTCATCAGCATCTGTGATGACTATTATTCCTGAGGTGTATAAAATTAGTTTTGAATAGTAATTATTTTGCTTGTGCAAGATGCCATGTGTCAGACAATTTCCAGGGGAGGATTCTATTAAGTTGCAGGAGCTGAAGAGTGAATATTAATTTAATTAATAAAGCATAAACATTTATAGGAAGTAGCAATTAATACTAGCTGGAAAGGTAGGTGGTGTGCATCACTTTAGTTGTGGTTATGAGTAAATGTATTTATTTAAACAGGAAGTCAAAGGAATAAAGTCCTCGGTCATTTGTACTTTTTTCTCAACAAACTGCTGTTCCATGATAGAATGTAAAACAGCAAAAGGGAGACACCAACAGGACCCCTTTGGTACAATATGGTCGTGACTACACATTAGGGCTGTGCAAAGCTTCAGTCCCTGATTTGATTCGGTGAAGATTCAGCCTGATTTAGTGGCCAAATCTCCAAATCCGAATCGAATCAGGAGACCCTTTAATTGATGGGTCTATAGCCAAATCATCGATTCTCTCAATCAGCATTGAATCTTCAGATTCAGGTTCGGGCAAATCTGAATCAAATACAGCCCATTTTGCACACCCCTACTACATATGCACCTATTTTACTGTGCATTGAAGCATCACATTAAAAACTGTGCAATTATATTAATGTCCAGTAAAAATAGGCTACTACACATTAAGGCAGCCTAATGCAAATTTATTTAGTACCTCACATTGCAGGTACTACATTTAATGTGCATTAGGAACAGCGTATTAAGGTCCTAATGATACATTTTAGTATGTTATTGCTATCTGCTTTACAGGCTTCTTTTTTATTCTTTCTGTGTAGTGTAGAATCTAGCGATACTGCAAGATCCATCTCTTCATTCGCTACTGTTTCTCACCTGCCTTCTTCCCCTCATCACTGCCAACTCACATCTATTACTTGATCTTTCCTGCTCTACCCTCTGCTTATTTGCTGAGTGGTGAGCAAATTGAAAGACTGCAAGGGGGAAAGGGTGTGGGGAGGACAGGCAGAGGGCACGAAGAAGAAGAGATTGTTGTTCAAGTTTACTCTGCTCTTCATTAGACTGCCATTGCTAGGTATAAAGTGGACTTGGGTGCAGCTCACTCATCAGCTGGTGTTACTGATACATGGGTTCTGGCAGGGTCTGTTAATAGGCTGTACAAGTGAGGATAAGGTGGGTAAAATTGTACAGGGTTCCAAAATTCAGATGGGCGGAGGAGGTATAACTACAGTAATTGTCTTAATAAATAATAAGCAGTCTCTTCAATTCTAATATATTTATGCCTTTTCATATTTAGAAAAGGAGTTAATATTAACAGTTTTCTATGATGGATGATAGTCAATGTGCTGTCTGATCCCAGGGCCCCAGAATTCTTAATCCTCCTTCAATTGAGATGAAAAGTAGATGTTTAAGCTTGAGAAACCCCTTAATCCTTAAGCACAGTTATCTATAGACATTTGAGGGAGTTTCATCTTTCTGGGTCAGTGAAAAGAAGAAATTAGTACAACAGTAGTCGTATTGAAACTATGCTTTAAACAAGTTTATTTAAAATATAAAGGAAATGATGGTTAAATACTATAGGTCTGGCTTCAGACATTTGGGTGGGTTAGGGAGAGGTTAGATTGAGTTAAAATGGCCCCCTTATTTAAACTAAGTTGAGACGGAGGAGCTAGTAGAGGGGCCTGGAGGAATTGGGGGCAAGCAGGCTCAGGGGTGGCATCTTTAGGGAGGATCAGGAGGCTAGTGGGGTCTGAAGAGGGATGAAGAAAATCAGGGGTGCAAGTGGAGTCTGTGGGAAGGATCAGGGGAAATTGGGGGTCAGGCAGGGTGTGCAGGGAGTTTGCTGGGGTATGAGAGGTTTTGGCAGGATCAAGGGGGGTTGCAGGGTCTGTGGAGGAGCTTGGGGGATAGGTAGCTCTCTTTCCCATGCCCTGAAGCTCCTTGACCTCCATCTGGTGAACCTACCCTCCTACTCCTCCTGCCCCTCTCCCCATTGGGACTTACTTCCTCAGCTCCTGGTTTCAGCAAAGGCTGAGGAAGCTGACACCAGGAGCAACTTATGGGATGGGGGTTTGGTGGGCTGGGGTGGGGAGAGGGGCTGGTTAATCCATGAGGGGAGGGGTTGGGCAAAAGTGTGGAAGGTCCAAAATAATCTAGTTCCATGGAGGTGGATAGGAAAATTGTAACCCTGGGGCTGGGGTCAGCAGCTGGGCTTTCCCAGCCTTGGGGCTGTGCTGGAAACTATACAGATGTTCAGAAAAGTTAGATCAGTCTAAAAATGGCCAAACCAATCTAAGTTACATTATGTCAGAGGTAGGTTTAATTTAGAGCAGGTCAGCCATTATTAGACCAATCTAACCTTCCTAGAACATATTAACAATTTGCACTTAGATCAACCTAACTAAGCATCTAAGTGAAAAGTCTGCACCTGGATGAACTAAGTTAGATCAGGTAGCCATTTTTAATGTGATCTAACCTCTCCCTCACCTCCCTGAATGTCTGTAGGCACCCTTCATGATTTTTATAACATCTCAACATACCTCAAACCAGACTGGCTCTGCTTAGTTGAGTTACAAAGAATAGAAAACCTCTTTCTCTCAAGAGACCGGTGATAAACCAGTGATTTTGGCAGACTGACTGTCTTTCATAGCTGTCCACTTCTTCCTTAACCCCTCACCTTCTCTTCCTATCAACTCAAAGGAGTAAGAAGTTATTATCATATTAAGGAGAGCTTACAATTACATTTCTACAAAGGAGCATTTAATCAAAAATGCCATTTAGAGGAACTATTAAAGTGTTTCCCCTCTATACTATGAGTGCCATTGATCTCTTTCCTTAATCCTGTTTTATGCATAATTTTATGTACTGGTACAACTGTTTCATGAGTGGAACTATTTTTTGGTTGAAATGATTATACTTCTATTTAACCTTTCTGCTGGGCACTGGTCAGCAGCAAGAAGAGCCAGGTTCACATTTTGGGGTACCACATAAATTATGGCAGTGGCTTAAGCACCCACCCAAAAAGCTGGGAACAGTAAATTTGCTGGGGTGTCCCATATAAACAAAATCCCCTCTATACAAGCAGTGTAAATACAAAAACCCTCCAAATTTATTATAGAAAAAAAGAAAAAAAAAGAAAAGAAAATTTTAAATATAATTTTAAAACACTGTTAACTACAAAGCAAAGTCTATAGGTAGCACCCGCTTTGGAAAGCTTCACTCATGCCCAGGCAGTCTGGGACTTGTGGCTCCCCAAAGGGTAGTTCTGGGGGCCTGCACTCCTATACCTGCCCTTCAGCAATGGGCTGGAGAGGGGGGCCCACACCAGGGAGTCCTATGAGCTGTTCCTTGGGTTCACTGTGCCACAAGGAGATGCTGGAGAGTGTGGGTCCTTCTGCATTGCAAGGGGCTCCATTGCTTTATTGGTCCATTGCAAGGGGCTCCTGGAGATGTAGTAGAGTACTGACCTCCACTTCTGCATGGTGGCTTTCAGGGGTTAACTGCAGCTTTCACCAGCATAACAAACTCCAAAATTCCTAGTCCTAATCCCAGCTCTGCTGGCCAGAAAACAGCAAAAGAACTCAGATGGAAGGTCAGGCCTATCTTGGGCTAGGTCTAAACTACAACCAGTGCACAACCACATCACGTGGTTGGGATATAAACTACAAAAGGGACAAAAGGAGTCCCAGGCCTATCTCTCTGGGCCTGGACTGGGCAGCAACAAAATGGCCAGGCATATAACAACAAGAAGATGTGTCAGGCTCCACCCTGGCCCAAATCAAACAGCCAAATATATGGCTGGGGTTCATCCACACAGCTAGGCTGAAACACAATAGCTATGAAACAGCAAAAAGACCATAGGCTTATGGCTGGAGCCTGAACATCCAGTCTTAGATATACCACTAACTTGAGATGTTACAATTACAAAACAGAGGGGGCCAGGCCCATGTGGCCAGTAACTGCCAGGATCCAAGTCTACTCCAGAGATTAATACCCCCATGGTATTATCCTACTTAAGACCTTTGTGGCCAGAACTGCCAGGATTCCATTCCTGATCAGTTTTCTCCAGGGATTAATGCCCCCATGGTATTATCCCACTCAAAAAAGGAGGGGGAAAGAGGGGTCTCAAACTCTGAAACAGACTTTCTTTTCCTGTACCCGAGCTTTTCCTTTCACATAGTTTTCACTCCCCCAGCACTGTACTTAGACTCCTGGTGGCCCCGGGCAAACGTTTAGTATCCTTCCCCCCACCCCCCCCACTTCACCAGAGATAATGATAATAATAATAAGAAGAAGAATTACTATTTTTAGGCCCCCTCTCTGTCTGGGCACTGGGCGGCCACCCAGTTCACTCATCTCTGTGTCTGACTATTCCCCATGGTTAGCAGTTTTTCTGGGTCCCAGTTCAGTTGTGCAGCTCCTAGCAGCCCCAGGAGAAAAGAAAAAGAAAAGTCTTGGGTTGAGTTGTTTTTATATACAACTTAGGTGATGGTGTGGCGGGCCAGTAGGGGGCGCTCCTGCGTTGAGCCGCCCACCTCCCTGC
>NW_005842673.1:132864-133424 GCF_000455745.1 Alligator sinensis | reverse complement strand
GTGGGATCCGAATACCCTGCTGTATTTGAGGCATAATTTGGGAAAAGGAATAGAGTCACTGGAATCCCTTGAGCAAACAATTTCTAATTTGGCATCGGGTCGACTGGATAGGGTAGAGAGTCAGGATGGCGGACGAGTATGTCCGGATGACTGTGCCCGAACTGAAGGAACTGGCAAAAGAGAGAGGCCTACATGTGAAGAAAGGGCTAAAGAAGGAGGAGCTGGTTAAACTCTTGTGCACCAGCGAGTCAGAACAAGCGGCAGCTTCACGCTTGTCAACTCCTGAGTCTGACCCAGGAACACCCTCCCGCTCGCCAAGCCCAGCACCCTCCGAGAGGGAGCAGCAGAGACTCCATGAGATAGAGCTGAAAAGGATGGAGTGGGAAGAAAAGAAGGAACAACGACGGCTGGAGGAGAAAAGGATGGAACTAGAGGCCCAGCGCGAGCGTGAGAAAGAGCAGATAGAATTGAAAAGGCTGGAGCTGGAGGCCCAGCGCGAGAAGGAGCAGATAGAATTGAAAAGGCTGGAGCTAGAAGCTCAGTGTGAAAGGGAACAACGG
>NW_005842673.1:112895-127876 GCF_000455745.1 Alligator sinensis | reverse complement strand
TGATATTGCTCTACCTTTTACCCTATTTCTGCCCTACCCCTGTAATCAATAAAGTTCTCCTTTGTGACCGGTGTGGGAGACTTATTGAGGGGTGGGTCTAAATTATGCTGAGGAGGCCCCTTAGGTCGGTGGACTGAGGGAGGCTTCCTAATAAGCCCCTGACTTGGGGAAGTGCCCCAAGTGCTTGTATTGGGTCTAGCACCCATTGGACGATCAGGCCTGTGTTTTCCAAGGTGCGCAGAGCCAGAAGTGAGTCCAGAGCCTTGGATGGTGGCAGCGGGGACCCCAGGCTAGCAGGTGTGCTCCAGGGAAGGGGTCGGCCGGACGGGAGGCACCCCAGGGAGGCACTCGGAGCCTGGAAGGTGGGCGGGCGCAGGGAGGTGGGCGGCTCAACGCAGGAGCGCCCCCTACTGGCCCGCCACAGATGTCACCTGACGTGACATCACCCAAGCCTTGTTCAGATATGGAGTGCCGTGTTCCAGCCTCTCGCTTATTCAATCTGCCTGGAGAATCTTCTGCTTCCTGTGGCCAATTAGGCCACAGGATTTTAGATATTTTGCCCAGATATAAGGCTCCCAGTTTTCTATGTATAGAGCACATGACCAGAACAACAGAGACCCTCTTATGCACATAACCCACCCCCCAAAAAACCACAAAACACAACAATCAAAAACACACTCTGTCATATACAACCAAGTGTGTGTGGGTGTTGCATCTATAACCTCTTATGCAGGTGGAAGTGTCTAAAAGTTTTATCTAAGTCTAAAAATATCTTGCATCAAGATAACCTATGCCCCTTTCTTTATATATATATAAACTTCATCCAAATAGAAAGGGCAAGAAAATAGTTTGTATGTGAAGATAAACACTCTACTCTGGTTAAAACAACTGACTTTTGATATATTTTCACATTGTTTCTGCTGATAGGCACTAGGTTATGATCTCAAGTATCTGCTTTCTTTCTTAGCTGACACAGAAGAAGTATGGACTCATCTCTTTTCAAAGCACTTCACTTTTCCCTTTCCTTTCACATATATTCCCTTTCCTTTTAATATATATTACTAACAGATTGCATACCCTCTGTCACACTTTCTCTGATTTTTAAAATCATGAACATGCTTTTCTTTGTTTTTTATGTTTCCCATCTAAGATGAAGCCAGCTGTATTTTCTATATTACTGTGTAATTGAACCTGGATATGTTCATTCTATATTATTATGGTTGCTTGCCCAATTTTGGCTAATCCTATGGTTGTTTTTTTAATCTTAATAAGGGGAGAAATTCTGTTATGTGCTGTAAAGTGATCAGCATCACTATGAAAAAATCCCTCAATCACCACCTACTGTATGCTTATGGCTTTCCATCATGAAGTGATTATGGCTGACCTATTGTTTCACCACCAAGTATTTACACTTATGTGATCTCTATTATTTCTATGTCTTATCTACTGGAGGATATTATAGAGCTACACTAACACTGACCTTACAAAACTATAAAATTAGCAGTCAAGAAACATTTTATAACATCATAAAACTTTTTAGTATGTTTAGGTATTATGATATTCATAAAATACATGTTCTAAGGGAGCACTGTACTGTTAATTAGATTAGAACTGGTATTAAAATGGCTTTGGGAAAAGTGTACCCTCCCAGGTCCAAAAATGTCATGCAGAATGCAGTAAACTTTCAATATGAAGATGTGGAAGACAAAAATTACAGATACCTGAATCCACTGCTTTTTCTTGTTCTGAGTTGCATTTCCAATTGAGAAGTCCAAATGGGAACACTTGAATTCTTTGGCATTTTCCACCTGCATAAGGACAATATCATATTTCAATGCCATTTATAGCAAATATAATCTATATCATATAGATATAGATTATATATATATATATATATATTATATAGATAATATAATATATATTATATATAGATATAGATTATATATATATGTGTGTGTGTGTGTTAATACATGTCTATATCTATTTAAGAGTTCTCTGCATTTTTCTTGTTCCTAGGATTCTCATAGTTACTCAAAAGGTGGACCCTATCTATGTATATTGCTGTGTAATCACATTACATTGTGCAAATCACTTCATAAGAATATTAGAGATGACATACTGACATCTGCAAGCACATGCAGTTTGTAGCTCCAAAATTCTCTTTGTGGCACCAGAGATCACACATCTTGCATGTTGAACCATGCACAGCACTGCTAATCTGCAAAATTTTCCCGGTAGCAAAAAGCCCATTCCTGGAAAAAAAAAACCCCAAAAACTGGTGCAAAGCACAACAAAATAGCATGTCCCAAGACAAATGCAGAGCCCCCATACTGAGGCACACTGGAGTGCACAGAAAGCACACTTGAGGCACAGTGGAGTGTTTGGCTGGGGCCCATCTCTGTGCACTGTGAAGCTCCAGCCAGCAGGCTGATGTCCCAGGGCTGCTGCTCCCCCATCTCCATGTGTTCCCCCCAGCAGGCTTGGATGCAGGATTCCTCAGCTTGGGGGTCTGCCTGCTGGCTGCACCCTGTTCCCTAGCCAGCTCCCTCCCCTCTTCCCCCCACAGCACATGGAAAACCTGGTCAAAGCAGCACTTCAGGAGCCAGGAGGAGCTGGGCATGGGCAGTTTGCCCACAGAGGGACAATTGGTCCCACAAGAAAGTACATGTTCAGGGGCATGCGCTATGGAAAATTTGTGCTGCTGCAAGTACATCCAGCTGCTAGTTTTGAAGTGGCCACTGTGTCAGAGCTCAAGTCTATGTAGCCAAGTATTCTGTATTTCAGTGACATAGTGGAGATGCCCAGGGGAAGAAATTTATCCAGGGCCTGTCCAGGGTTATCTCCTGTTCCTCTTCCTTTATAGCTTCCAAGATTTAGAGGTCCAGGAAGTCTTAAACTGGAGGTTGCAACCCAACGTGTATGCTTATTAATCAGTGATGGATCTGGCATGCATGTATTTGCCTAACCCCCTTTTAAACTTGATTGCTACAACATCTTGTGGGAATGAGTTCCACAAGGTAATTCCACACTGTGTGATATTTTTGTTTGCTGTAAACCTGATACCTAATAATTTCACTGTGCATCCTTTGGTTCTGGTATTGTATGAGATAGTAAAAAGTAAATCCTTTTTTCTTTCTCTACACTATCCATTATTTTATAGACCTCTTTCACATCCTCCTTCAGTTGTCTTCTCTCCCAGCTTAAAAGTCAACTAGTCTCTCCTTATATAGAAGCCTCTCCATGCTCCTGATCATTCTAAATGCCATTCTGTGTAGTTTTTTCCCAAGTTTCCTATAGTCTTTCAGAGGTTGGGGGACAAGAACCGTATACAGTATTAAAAGTGTTGAAGTATCATAGATTAATTTTATTTCTATTTTGTATTTTTAACTGCTTCTGAATACCAAGCTGACATTTTCACATAAGTATCCACAAGTAATGCCCAACACTATTTATGTACATCTCGGGTTATTTTTTCCTATATGTATCACCTTGCACTTAGCGACACTGAACTTCATCTGCCATTTTGTTGCCCATTCATTCAGTTTTGAGATTCTTTTCTAATCATCACAATCACCTTTGTTTTTTTACCACCCCAAATCATTTGCTATTACTAACAAATTTGGCCACCTTGCTTTTGACTCTCCAGTGAGGCCCCAACATAGACACTCAGAGGGCTCCACTGTGAGAAGTGGTAATTTATACCTACTCTTTGGGTGCACCTACAGGTTGCTGTACAGTGATGTTGCTATGGTGCTATTGCTTTAGTACTTCCTTTTTGAAGTGGTAAAGCATGGTGCAATAATTGCCTATAATACAGTGTTGTGCTTGCAGTGCACGGTTAGATTTTGTTGCTACCTTGCTGTAGTGGCATGCTAGAACAGGGGAGTGCAGCGCTACAGCGAAGTAGCTGCCTATCACATGTAGACTCATGTGATCACTACAGTGCCATAGTGCACCGTGTGGTGATGTAGAATGTCATGATGGTGATGTAGGGCAACATGTAGATGCATCCTTTGCATCCTGTCCTTTATCCAGTTACTTATCCACAAGAGGACCTTGACTTTAATGTCATGCCAGCCAAATTTCATGAAAATCCTTTGGTGTGGGACTTTGTCAAAGCTCCTTAAAATCTAGACACACTAAATCAATTGGATCATCCTAATCCACATGCTTGCTCAGGCTCAGGAAAGGAATTCCAGTAGATTTATGAGTCATGATCTCCATTCACAAAACCCATATTTACTCTTACCCCCAAAATCTTGTTTATTTGTTTGATGAACAATCCTATATTTTTATAGTGGTGTCAAGCAAGAGAACTTAGGTTCACCAGTCTGTAGTTTCCTGGATATCCTTGGGAGCTATTTTTAAAGACTGACAATATACGGAGGCTAACCTTCCATATCATATCAACCACTTCAAAGTTTTGATTTTTTCTTACAAGTTCCTTAAAGAAAGAACAACAACATAATATGGAAGTTGAGATCATGACAAAACAACACTTTATTTCACAAGAAAAAGAGCTTCTCAAGATTTTTATGATGTGCTCAAGAATTTCAGAATGTCATATCATGTAAAAGTATATTAAAATGCATGGAGATGCAAATGCTTCTGTGTTTAAAAAGCCCAAAAGAGCTGATTACAATATATTGTGCAGATATGCAAGTGAATTTTTGTAGGTTGAATGATCAGGGAATGCTTAAATTTAGTCTCTTTCTTATGATAAAATCAGTGTTTGGAAAAGAATGAAAGACAAGCAGCATGTCTTGACATTCCCAGGACCTAATCTATGATCTTGAATCTTTCTTGTATACTTTAAGCTATGTGATCATAGATTGGGGTTCCACTTGTGTACATGTTCACTGGTGCAAGAAGCCATACTGAGACCATGATTTAAATCAGTCATAGTGGGAGGGGAGGCTAACAGGTCATTGGGGTATGGGTTGAGGGATCCAGAGGAGGTTGGTAGAATTGGGAGGGGCTGGCAGGTCCACAGGGGTATTGTCTATCCAGAAGCAGAGGAGGGCTGGAGGGCTAAAAATAGCCTGGTCAGGGTGGGGAGAGTAAAAAAAGAGCAGCCTCAGGCTGGGGTAGACAGCTGGGCTTTCCCAGCCCTAGGGCTGCGTTCCAAACATGTACACACATTTGATTAAATCGGGCATGGGTTAGGCAAATCTACATAGTGCACCTCCTCATGTGAACTAAGTTAGATTGGGCCCATCATTTTTTTGCCTGACTTAAACATATGTACAATTTGACACCATAGTTAGGTTGATCTAAGAATATTGTTTGCATGTACCCAGAATATACTGAATCTGCTTCAGAGTTCGTATTTATCAGAGTGCTTAAGCATGGTCTTGAATCCATCCATAGCAAGAAATGCATGTAACCAGGCTTTTAAAAGTAAGCACGTGCTAAAATAGATTGCTGACTAAGTACTTTATGTAGCTGCGTTCTAGCTAACTGAATCAACCACACCAACTCTAATCAATAACGAGAATGGACAGTGATGATTATATACAGTTAATCAGCCAATGAGAAAGTAATTGGTTCCTAAAAGAGGCAAATGTTAAAGAATCTTACAGTACTGTAGTTGCTTTCTGAGAGTCACAACACAGGCATTATAGCTATGAACAGATAATATCTAGACATGCTAGATCAATTTTATGGTGAGATAAAATATGTTGTGACTGTTAATGTTATGTAAATTAGCTGCAGTTCTCAGGCATCAGTGAGGGGCTGAGATGAAACATTTGGGTACTTACAACTTATGAAAACAACCTGAGTACTTGAAGAACTGGCATTATTACTTTAAATATCCTATTAGTTGGAGGATGATATGCAATCCTACATTTCATTTGAATCATACCCACTTACATCACAGTTCATTAATTCTCTAGTGAAGTTTAAGGATTTCACACACCTTTAGACAAAGTATGATGGACATAGTTTAAAAAAAATCCCAATTGACAAAAAGGTAGGTTTGAAAAGATTTATTAAATTTGCAAAATAATAAAATTTATTGGGAAAAAATCGTTTCACATTCATCTAAATGAGCACTTGGCAGAATTCCCTTCATTGCTGGATAATAATATATATAATATCTCTCTTACTTTCATTCAAAGATAATATTTTTAGTCTTTCTGCTCCATCTTCTGTGTATAAATGAAAACCTTAGTCAATAATTTAATATTTTGTACTAAAGCAACTCTTATGCTATGGTTGCTACTGAGCCATATACACATACAATCACTAGCTTTATGTTGGTGTAGTTGTGATGGAGTGGGTCCAATAATGTACCTCATTTAGTGCCCAGAGGTGGGAAAAGCAGATTGATTCAATGAGCCATCACAAATTAGGAACTAACCTTACTTGTAAGATTCATCTCTGTTGCCAGTAGGTTAAATGCAGAGGTCTAACAATCAAATACAAAATTAAATATCATACTCACTTTCAGAAAAATAATGAAATGGTAGCAATTGGCTGAAATGGTTAACATCTGCCTAGAACCATTTTTTGTACCACAAAAAGAAGAAAAAAAGTATCTAACATTTATTTTCACTTTCCTTCTTTAAAACTCTTCCACAAAATTATGGGTCAAAGCCCATAGTCAGCAAATTTACCATTGATGTCACAGATGAGTCTCCATTTTCTTAGTAATGGACAGAATTATGAAAATATCTGTTGATGTATACAGTTGCTTTCATGTTCAGAGGAATAACTAAAAAATCTCTGTCCAAGATGATTATAAAGGATGGAAGTTTTTATAAAAATGTTGAAATCTTCCTCCCATGTACCTTGCTTTGAAAGAAAATATTTTATTTGGTTAAATGCGGAAAATAGTTCAGAATATAAATGGGTTATTTTTGTATTTATCTGCAAGTATACAAAATGTTGTATACAATGTACGCACAGGCAAGACAAAAAAGCTTCAGCCAGAGGATGTTCAAAAAAATCTTTGATAATTAGGAGTACATGCATTTTCCTCCTTCCCCATACAATGTTGATAGTACGGCTATCAACAAGGAGATATCTAATAACCATCTAACATAAAGGATACATATATTTAATTGGTACTTTTACAACATAATTTTCATTGAATTTCTTTGTTTGCTAAACATTTACAATTTTTGCTTGTACAGTTGGGATATACTAACCTTGGTAGAGGACATACTGTACCTTAATTATCCAAATATTAGATGAGAAACGTACTTCTATATGTTCTCAAGAAATACAATTGATCTCTAACATACTCTAATAATTAGTCTTATATAAAATATTAAGATCATCATCATGGAAATCAAAGAAAGTTTGTGGTAAGTCAAAACATGTATATATGCCACTACTACACAACTATATATAGACAATATGCATAAATAGTTTCCACATCCAATAAAGATTTTTTTTCTATAATAGTATTAAATTAATTTGGGGGGACAGAATGAATTTCCAGTGCACCAAGAGGTATATATAATGAGATTTTTTTTTGGTATTTTTTCAGCATACTAATTTATGATGTAGTAGAATATATGTTTGAAACCTTTTTGGGCTTTCTTGTATAAACAGTTTGAGTAGCAACTGCTTTCTATTATGTGAAACAAAACTTTTGAGGTGCATCTTCATATTTATGTAAGAAACACAGGAAATTACATAAGCCCTTTAAAAACTCAATGGACTCATTCTTCTAATCACTTGAAATTCATGAAGTTAATCACTTGTGTGGTTCTGAAAATCCCTTCAGGTACCTACAACTTTCATCAGGCTCTCATGATCTCACATTTTCCTCTAGCTGTGATGATACAAATTTGTCTCCTTTATGTCCATTCAGAATGCTGTCACAAAGATCATTTTCCTAGTTTGACCACATCACCCTTATCTCTACATTAACATTGTCTTCTCTGTACTATTAGTTCAGGTACTTGCCTTCATATTCATGGTGATCACTGGTCTATCCCCACTCCAAATATTCCTTCTCACAGTATGAACTTCCCTTCTTAGTGGACTGTGATATCAAACTCTGTCTTCTACATGCTGATTTTTAAAAATAAGTAACTTTCTCCTTTGTCTCAGGCTTTTCTTCATGCTCTCTACAAACAGCAACAAACCTAACTCAACATCCCTCATTGAAATCTACCTCATATTTCTCTGTCCTATGATGCACAAAATAATGGGGCATCTGGACATCTGAGACCAGTTCCCATATTCATCTATCTATACCATCCTGTATTCAGTTTTCTTAGATTGCAAGCTCTCTGGGTAGAGCCTGTCTTTTCATTCTGTATTTGTTCAGTGCCTAGCATAACAGGAAACTATGATAATACAAATAATAGATAGCTAAATACCTTTAACAACTGGACCTTAGGCACTTTTGGAAATGTTATATTTTTTTGAGAATTATCATTCTAATTTAATTGAGCCAGAAAAAGGACTCTCTCAGCACTAATTACTGGAAACTGCTAGCCACACAATAATTTAGCCTCAGTGCCAAAGTAAGAAAGTTTATCAATAATAATATAAGTGATCTTCAGCCAAACATGAGCATTTTATAAATAGGGGGATGGGGGAAAATGTGGTTTTCTTTCTATAAAAAGTCGTCTCTCAACGGCAAAATTGAATATACTAGCCTACTAATTTTCATAGATACAGTTTAAATGCATTTTGTAGCATACCAGAAATAAAACTTGGTTACTGGAGCAAAAGATTCTGTCACTGAGTCCAATGATGTTAACATTGACACACTTATTCTTTACACATGAGTAGGCCCATTTGCTTAAGTGGAGTAACTCGCATAAGTAAGAAATCCTTTTAAGAATAAGGGCTCTCAGCTTCTGGCCACACACTATTTTTAAATACATTTGTGAAACATTTGTTAGAGATCAAGCTGGAAGAATTGTGGCCAAATAAATTATGGGAGATACTCAGAAAAGTGAATTGCTTTGAGAAAATTGGTAGTTAACTACTTGACTCCCTTTGACTTACAATAAGACTTGGAAACTTCATTGGCTGCATACAGATGCGTAGGAATGTGTGGTTTGTGGCACTGCAAACCTTACTGTGGCATCACAAACTGCATGCCTGGAATGTGTAAACGTGCTCTGCACTGCACATTTGTAACACTGGGGCACATTTTGCTGCTAGGAAATCCCAGTAGCAAAAAAACCCAGCGCATAAAAAGGGTTCATAGCACATGCCAAAGCAGTATGTGCTGGCAGACATGGAGGTTTGGTCCTCCTGGGAGATGATCTGGCTGCTATACAGAGCATCTCCATTCCTTTAGGGGTCTCCTGGCACTTCCAGCACACTGGGAGGAGTTGGGAAAGGATAGTTTCTCCAAAGCAGGACAAACTTGCTCCATACCAAAGCACACATTCAGGGGTGTACACTGCACCAAAAAGTAGCAACACAAATTTATGCCACTACTATTTTTGCCACTGCAAGCATGCACCCCTATAGGAGGAGATGCTCCCACTGCTTTTTCAGCTTTTGATTTTTTTCCCATGGGCCTGTTTATTCAAATAATCAGCAAAAGTGAAGTTGTATCCCTATATGAAGGATTAAATGCTGAAATATATCTAGTGCCAATTAATACCTATTTTGCATTAACTGCATAATTATAAACCAGTTGACAAATATTTACAAAAATGTGCATTTAAGGGGACCAAAACTATGCAGGTCAGATTCTTCCAAAGAAAAAACTGGGTTTGTTTGAGCTTTACTGGGTTCAAAAAAGACACACTCTTTTATAAGCCATTAAAAAAAGAAGTTGTATTATTAGATCTTCAAAGAGCCTTCAGTGAGGCTCAGAATTAAGCTACAAACTGTTCCAATGACTAATCTGAAATGCTAAATTTGTCTGGGGGTCAAACAAGACAATGAAGGTAAAAGGTCTTATTTTTAAATGTGTTCAGTTGAAGAGTATTGCCACAAATTATCACACTGTCTCACTTATAAGCCAACTACAGGTTTTCATATAGAAGAAAGCAAAACATTTATAAGACGTTAGCACATTTTTCTTGCACTTGTGTAGTATACTCTTCAGAAGTAGATATAAACTGGAAGCCTTTGTTTAATATCTTGAATTAGCAGCAGATTGCAAGGATCAAGGTAAATGAAAATAAGGGAAAAGCAATTACATAATGAAAAGATACTTCTTGAGGAGGGAGTTACAGTGTACCAATACAGGCTATAGCTTCTATTTTCCATAACTGTGATTTTTCATCCAAAACTGTGTAAAACATCAACACTATGTGCTTTAAAGATACAATATAACATGTAATCATTATAAAATCAACAAATGAATGCATGGTGTCTACTTTACAAATGTAAGTGTTCCTGACCTAGCTGCATAATCCAAGTTAACATTTTCATTACATGAAAAATACAGAGCTTATATGTCTATAGAAAGAAGACATAGACTTCTGTACAGAAAAGAACAACATTTTAAGATTTTCCATGGAATTTAGGGGGTGGCTCAAATGCCTGAATTTGTGGAATTATTGACTTCAGCATTTGAAGTGCAGGCCTGTGAATGGTATTTATGTATACACATAACGACTGCATCCAGATGAGCACAGCCATGCTGTATTTGGTGCCTGTGGCAGGGTACTAAGGTGCCTGCTACTTGTAGAGCCAGAGTAACTATGAAGGTGCTCATTGCTAGGGTAACCGGGGGGAGCTAGTGGCTCACACATGCCTGGTCAGCTGACTGGAAGGGCAGGGCCTGGCTCCTATATAAACCACAGGCCGGAGGCCAGGAGGGGTTCCTTGCCAGAAGTCAAGGGGGAAGGAGCTCTCCCTGAGCAAGCAGAGAGGAGAGGCCTGATTGCAGGTACAGCCCTGAGACTAGTAAAAGATAGAGAATCCCTGGGGTGACTTGAATAATGTTGTTATAGCCGGGCGGCTTCAGTTTATAGCTGAGGGACTTGTGTTTTGTTTACTGTTTAAGACTGGTGGTTTGGGTGAGGCTACTAGGGGGAGGAGGAGGCCTCACACTCGCTGGCAGTGTGGGGACCCCAGTGCCAGTGAGGGCACAGCATTTGGGGTGCACTGACCCCAGCCCCAGAGAGGGGGCAACGTTGAGAAGCCCCAGAGAGGGCACAGTGTCAGACAGGGCTGTGGAAAGCCTGAGCACCAGTGAAGGCGCAGAGTGAGACAGGGCCGCGGAGGGCCTAGTGAGGACAAGGGGGCCAAATTACAACAAGGTCCAGACAAACAATGTCGGTACCATCGGCAAGGCATAGGCTGCAGTGTAGGGGAGGAAACGAAGCTGCAGATAGCGCCTTCTGGCATCGGGGCAGTAAATGGGCAGCCTCCCGCTAATTAATATCAATTAATCAATTAACAACAAGGCATGGCAGGTGAGAAGTCGGGCGGTTGGCCCAGGAACATGTGTGCGGGCCATGTTTAGATTGGCCCACAGCAGGCGCCTGTTACAGTGCCACAGACATGCCTGCAGCACCACACACAGCACATTCAGGTGTTCTCCATATTGCAAGGTAGCAGCATGAGAGGGCAGGAGGAGGGTTGATCGCAGGAGATCCTGGGGTCAAAAAAAACCCACACCAAAAAAGGTGGAGCAGCACACGTGAGGACAGTGTGCTCTGCTGAAAACTGGAGCCTGGCTGGTAGAGCTGTGTGAAGCTTTGGTCCCTAATTTGATTCAGTGGAGATTTGGCCCAATTTGGTGGCTGAATATCTGAATCTGATTCAAACCATAGGACCCTTTAATGTCACCGAATTGCATCGGAACCCTCCAAATCAATTCAGAGAGATTCGGAAAGATTCGGAGATTTGGACATAGAGACAGGTTTAACTGTTTTTTCTACATACCTCTAGGTAGCAGGGGCTCATGAATGCTGTAATGCTGGGATGCATGGAGTGTCCCACAGAAGCATGGGCGGCTTCCCAGCATGCTCAGCAGCAGACTCAGAAGAAGACCAGAAGCACTTCTGGTCCACTTCCAGATCCACCAGGGAGTGGGCCTGGGGGCCCCCCAGGCCCCCCAGCTCAGTGACTGGTGCCTTCTGGGTCTGGAGGCAGCACCCAGGGTCAATCACTAGTGCATTCCGTGGTGGCCTATTGCCAGTGGCCAATCGCCAGCATGCTCCCTGGCAGACCTGGAAGTGGACCAGAAGTACTTCCGATCCACTTCTGGGTTCACCACCAAGCATGTGGGGGACCCCCCACACTCCTGTGGGATGCTCCATGTGCCCCGGCATCACAGAGATCACGAGCCATGCCTGCTACCTCAAGGCATGTAGAAAAACTTTAAAGTTGTGTCTATGTCCAACTTGATGATTCTCCAAATCAGCATCCAATCTTCAGATTCGGCTGAATCGAATCAGGGCCAGTGATCCAAATCAACAAATCAAATCACTGTCCCTGATTCAGGCCAAATCTGAATCCAAATTGAATAGGGCCCACTTCACACACCCCTACTAGCCAGCCAGAGTGGCAGGATCACCACTGCTGCAGCCCCAGGAGGCCCCCAGAACCCTAGGTAAGGCTGATGGGGCCAGCTTAATACTGCTCCCAGCCTCCTGTACCCCACCCAAGGTATCTTGCCATGCATCAGAGGGGGTGCGATACAAGTGTTCCCCAGGGGCAAGTAGCAGCAGCACAAGGTGTCCTGCTGCTGGTTGTGCCCAGGGAAACAAGCCTATGGGATTTCCCTGCCTTATATATGATCTGTCATTGTGCGAGAACAAGGATATATCTTACACACATAGGAACAGATGAGCACTGAGTCCACCAACATTGATGAAAACAAAGAGTTAACTAGCTTGATAATTATGAGATTTTCTGCCCTTTAAAACTGGCTACCAAAAAAGTAATAATTCTTCATTATTAAAGCAAACAAAACACATATAAAACACCTTTGACAACAGCTTTAAATACCCTCAAATGCAAGAGAATTCCTAGCTGTCCTGGTAGACATCAGTTTTAGGGTCCTGGCAGAGGTTGCATTTATCACTCAAGTAATATATTAATCATATGATAATTTGTGACATGCCAAATTTTCAGGAACATCTTTGTAGTTGGCTTGCCATTTTATGGCCGGTTTGCATCATACTTTAATTAGAACATGTGTGACATGCAACCCAGCAGCAGATTCCAAAGTGTGGCTTTAAATAGATTTTCATTGATTGTTCATAGATCATTGGGTCTGGTCCCCCTGCACTAGGCAGGAAAATACAACTGGGGTCAAGTGATCCCAGCAAGGTGACAGTCCAGTCTCCTTTTGAAGATTTCCAGGGTAGGTGACTGCACTACCACTGGAGGGCATTTATTCCACAGTCTGGACACTGATTGTGAAGGGGTTTTGCATGGAATTGAGCCTGAAGCAGGAGTTTGTATTACAGGAGTTTGTATCCACTGCTCCTGGTCTTCCCCAGGGGTGCCCTGATGAACAGCTGTTCATCAAATTCTTGATGTACTCCCTTGATGTAGCGATAAGCCGCTACCAAGTCCCCTCTCAGCCTTCTTTTCTATAGGCTGAAGAGGTCCAAGTCCCTCAGCCTCTCCTCATATTGCTTGTCTTGCAAGTCCCTGACTATATGGGTGGCTCTTCTCTGGACCCTCTCAAGTTTTTCCACATCCTTGTTGAAGTGTGGTACCCAGAACTGGACGCAGTGCTCCATTTGCAGTCTCACCAGTGCGGAGCACAGTGGGAGTATCACTTCCTTAGTTTTGCATGAGATGCAACACTTAATGCCTGACAGCTTGTTTGCCCTGCTGGCCACAGCATCACATTGCCAGCTCATGTTCATGCGATGGTCAATCACTACCCCTAGGTCCCTTTCAGCCATGGTGCAAGTTAAATTGTCGCCACCGAGCCTGTAGATATGTTGGGGATTGTTTGCCCCCAGATGGAGCATCTTACACTTCTGAGTTCTGAACTTCATCTGGTTCCTATCTACCCAACTTCCCAGCCTGTCCAGGTCCACCTGTATCTGCAATCTTTCTTCCGGCAGGACCATGCTCCCCCATAACTTGGTGTCATCCACAAACTTGGCCAGTGAGCTTTTCACCCCCACATCTAAATCATTGAAAAGATGTTGAAAAACACTGGCTGAACCATGGACCCCTGAGGCACACCAATGGGCCATTTCTCACCAGGATGATATATATCCATTCATGAAAACTCTCTGGGTCCTACCATGCAGCCAGTTTTCCATGCACTGAACTGTTGAGCAGTTAAGCCCACAATCTTCCATTTTTTCCACAAGGATATTGTGGGATACTAGATCAAAAGCCTTTTGGAAGTCTATGTATATAATGTCAACCTTCTCTCCCATGTCCAGGTGGCGAGAGACCTGTTCATAGGAGAAGATGAGATTGGTAAGGCAAGACCTACCCATGAAGAAACCATGCTGGTTGTCATTCAGAATCTTACCCTCAATGAGCATATCTTACATAGATTCTTTAATGAGTTTTTCCAGGATTTTCCCTGGGATGGAGGTTAACCTGATTGGCCTATAGTTGCCTGGGTCCTCCCTCTTCCCCTTCTTGAAGATGGGCACAATGTTGGCCCTCTTCTAATCCTCAGGGATCTCCCCTGTGTGCCATGATTTCTGAAAGAGTTTTGCAAGGGGTTCCGCAATGACCTCAGCCAGCTCCATCAGCACTCTCGGGTGAAGTTCATCTGTTCCTGCTGGCTTATAAATGTCTAACTTTTCTAGTTGGTTTTGCACCATCTCATTCACAGTGGGAAGGCTATTATTCCCACCATGCCCCCTGTGATCCTTATCTCTCTTGTCTTTGCCCTTGGTCCAGTGAAATCCCAAAGCAAAGTAGGCATTCAGGAGTTCAGTTTTTTCCTGAGTGTCTGTTACCAGCTGTCCCGAGGTGTTAAGCAGGAGCCCCGTGATTCCATTTGTTTTCCTTCTGCTCCTTACATGCCTAAAGAAGGACTTCTTATTGTCCTTGACTCCCTTGGCTAACTTAAACTCAGTCGCCGCCTTATCTTTCCTAAATCATTTCCC
>NW_005842673.1:111114-112864 GCF_000455745.1 Alligator sinensis | reverse complement strand
TTCCCTACAAGTGTGGACAAGTGCGGACCTGTATAGAAAAATTTAAAGCTATGACATGCAGCCTGATGCTAGGGCTCATGGCTTTAGTAGCTGGGGACCAGGGAGATCCTCAATGCCCAGCTACACTGACTAGCAGACATGTAATGGGGTATAAAATACATTATTCTAGATCCCAATAATCATGCATCCTGCCATGCTAGACTTTGAATGTCTGGCATGTCAAGATGCACTCTTGTTGAGATATAGGATTAAATTCCTCAGATCCCATTGTACCACTAAATTGCCAAGGGCCTATAATACTGACTGCCAAAAAACTGCTTTCTCAGACCACAGACCTACAAATAAAACCTTTTGTCAACCTATGTGTCTGGATTTGCACCGAGGATCTGGCTCCATAACTTTTTAGCTTATCAGATTCACAAAAGTATCAAGAATTGCATTTCATGTGATCTATTAATGTCCCTGCCCTTGTTAGCAACAGTTCAGTGCCTCTGTTAGAAGCAGGAAGCTTTCCCTTCACAATCAGAAGGCATTTTTATCCCTAGGTTCCTCTGCCAATCTTAGATTTCAATGAAGAAGCATTGTTCACTCACATGCTTTTATTAATTTTTATATCAGGATTATTTTTTTTAGCAGCAAGATGTAAAATTAGAAGCTATTCAGCATACCGAACCACCTGCCAGGCCCACGCCTGTTGACATCCATGCCCACCTATGCTGCATTAAAGCCATTGGTAGCTATTTCATGCAAATAGAAGAGAGCATTGCTTCCAGTTGGATTAAAATCAAATCCATTCAATTGCTAATCATATGTCCTGATGAAAAAGATCAGAATATAATGAATTTCAGGGCTTCATAAAAGAGTATAGAACTGATATAGTCTTTTTGCAAGGGCTGTTACTGAAGAGTGAAAATCTTGCCATTAAACTTAATCTTTTTGGGGTTGTCTACTTAGACCCATCCAGTTCAAGTCCCTTAAAAGCAGTTCATGCAAAAAGTGCAGGTGTTTTCTTCTGTCCCACTGCTTTTTTGTGGCTCAGTTAGGTGTTGGCATGGTACAGAAGTAGATGCATTAATGGATTTTCAGCACTTAAAAATAGAATTTAGTCTATTTTTTAGTGAAATAATATCATCTAAGTCAACTGAGATGCCTAAAAGATGGAATACAATCTGGCCCCATGATTTATCAGCCTGGGAAAATTGCATGAATTTAAACATATAGTATGATCTTTCAGATTAATTTATGTTGCTTAGGAAGGCATTTAAACTTAAATGAAGAAAAGTATCGTTTACACCAGAATAAATGTGTTCATATATTGCTATAATTGGTAATGTTTTTCTATCTGCTTATAGGTATGCACAGAAAAGCTAGCAGCGTTTAGCTATTGTCTAGTGTTTAGTGCACACCATTTGTAGCAAAACCCCTAGTTTTTCTTTTTTTTCTTTTTTTTTAATACACTCCCTCCCCTTCCCCTAATCATTTCTGACTGTTATGTTTGCATTGATTTTTACTGTTTTTTATTGTATGATATTGCATTCCTATCATTTGTGCATTGATTTTTATTGTTTTATATTAACATTGTATGATTTAGGCCTGTAATGTGGGTTGGTATGAGTGATGTCAAGTATCCATTTTGTGTGTCAGGTTCCCATCTTGTCCCCATCTTGTCCCCATGCCCTGTTGTGTAAGTATGTTCATAGATTCATAGATGCTAGGGTCGGAAGGGACCTCAATAGATCATCGAGTCCGA
>NW_005842673.1:94579-107079 GCF_000455745.1 Alligator sinensis | reverse complement strand
AATTTTGTAAGATCAAGGAATTTGGTATGTGAAAGTCTTTTTTGATTCTCAAGGTTCAAATTTACATGCCAAGTCCTGCAAAGCACTGATCTTACCAAAGGTGGAAGTCACTATTTCCTTTGGTCTCCTATATAAAAGCACTGGTATGGGAAATCTTAGCACTGAACATACATAGGTATACAAGATTCAGTGTATGTCCCACTCTGCAGTGTGGAGTCTCTGAGTAGCGCTTGCCTACCTCATGCCCATGTGTACAAACCAGGATACTGGTACACAGTGTCTGCATTTACACAAGATGCTGATTGCACAGTTGTCACTGTGCAGTCATTTAGTACTTACATACACAAGTACTAAGTTAGTGCGCAGTAACTGGACTTACTGCACAGTAGCATTGCTGAATGGCTTTTAAGTGATGCTGACAGCGCAGTAGCTCATTACTGTTGTGCAATAGTTTCACATCATGCTTTGTGCCACATGATGCTACTGCACAGTAGTAACGAGCTACTGCATAGTCAGTGGCTCATATGGCCACAGCCCGTGATGTCCACATACCCTAAAAAAGATGGAATCTAGTTGGTTGGTAATATTATTCTGACATCCATAAAAATACACAGTTACCATTTTCAGTAAAGGAGGAGCTGTGTAAACTGTATTTTCTTAGGGAGATTTTTGCTTTTTCCTGCTGTTCTTAATCAAAACTCATTCTTATTGAAAGTACCCATTTTCACTGCTTGTCTGTAAAAAATATAAAAATAACTTTTTCCAAGTCATTCCTAAAGAGGGATGACTCATATAGGTACAATATCAAATGGCCCCTAGAGACCTGTCTTCAAGAGCTGTTTAGTTCTACAGATAGATCTATTCATCAAGGAGTCAATCTGGTAAAGTCTATGACTAGTCTTTATTCTGGTGTTAATGGAAGTGATCTCGTTCATGAGAGTAACTCATGGGATTTAAGCATTTGCCTCAACAAGCTTTATAAGAGAGCAAGTCATTAAAAAATTATGAAAAAGAAAATGGAAAAAAATAATATAAGTTCTAATATACAAATAAACCTAATAATTTAAAATAGAATATCATTTAACATGTTAGATTACTTTTCAGTATATTGAGAGGGACAAATTCCTTTTCTTCATTAAAAAAAAAAGAATTTAGAAGTTATTTGACCTACTCTAGTTGCAAGAGCCTGAGATATTAATATATGTACTGAGATATTCATAGATCAGAATACTTGGTCACTCTACCAATGATTGTATTTTCCATATATGTGTAAAATGCTTGATAACATTTGTTGTTAGTTTTCCTAATATTTGTGGACTTTTTTAAAGGAGTGAATGTATAGCATAATGCATCTACATTTTGATATACAGTTATTAGAAATGCATGTAGGAATGGGCAATTCTAACTGAAATTTAAATTTAGGTAATTAATTTTCTGACCATTTATATAATATAACATGTAATTACAGGCTTATGTTGTGTTCTGTTATAACACAGACTTTGACAGTATTGTATTGAGGCTTGCACTGGGGCAGAAGGGAAAGGGGGGCTCCCCAGCCTTCTGTTGCCAGCTGCCACTCATGCCTTTGAGAGTCCTGATCCTCCCCTCGGTGGAGCCTCCTTTTTCCCGCCCCCATGTACGAGCCTCCTGGGCTGCCAGGTGTGTCCTGCTGCTGGCTGCCATTGGTGCCAGACCTCTGAGTGGCCCAATCCTTCCTTCTGTGGAGCGCCCTCCCACCTGCCACCACTGCTGGGGTAGAACTGCAGCCACCACAAACCATTCTTCTTCCCAGTAATAACTGAGTATGTTTTAAGGCATTTCACCAGTAAAATGTAAATGCGGTTTGTCCATAGATACTCAGATGAATATGCATCATTTCCTACTTTCTAACATAACACTTCACACAACATAAAAATTTGAATGTAAGCATCAGAATAAATTCATTATGAATCACCTATCTTTATTTTGCCACTCACAGCTGGCTGGAGGCAGGAGGCAGGGCTGGGGAGAGGGACTTTGCCGCCTCAGCTCTCCCCTTCTCCTCCTTTCTCCCCACCCCCCATACTGCCTGCCTGCTGGTGACAACTGGGCAGGAGCACGGGAAGGGGATGGGGAGAGGGACTTTGCTGGCTCACCTCTGGAAGAGATGGGCTTAGGGCCCACTGGGAGCTTGGCCAGAGCAGCTGCATGCATGGCAAGTGCTAGTTCGCCTCCCTGTGAGGGGAAACTTGCAGGGAGCTGCAAAAGTGCCTAGCATGCTGGCAGACAGGGACCAAACTAAAATTAATAGGGGACCTAGTACAGAAGTTTGATGCACCACTCTAACCTAAATCGATTATGTCTGAGTGCACATTGATCCAGATCTATCTTAGACTAGTGCCGCCATTTTTAAACCAGTCCATATGCACCAAATTTCTGTTCTGTTATGGGTATAGACCAGTTTCTGATCACTTATACCAGTAGAAGTGTAATGTCTATGCCTAGCCAAAGGGTATCTTTACTTTTGGAAGAAATAATCTAGAAATGAAGGTGAAAAGTATTTGCCAATATTTCATCTTGAATGTTTCAATTAGGTAACGAAGGGAAAAGGTAAGTAAAAAATAATATGATTAAAACTCTTTCTTAGGCTAATCTCAATGCCATCAATTTCAAGTTACATCTGTAATAGAGGGGGGAAATACTTCCAGCTGAGTAAAGTGTAGTAGAGGATCCCGCTGGCTCAGCAAGTGAGAGCCTGTCCTTTCACTTATTCGGTAGAGAAGCAGTTTCTACACCACCAATGTCCCAGTTGGTGTTCTAGTTACAGGAAACTGTGTGTCAAATACACTGAAAGACTAACCATGAATCTTGGTGGGGGTACTTTTTAATTGACTAGCTTTGCTTGGGGTATCTGACTGCCCATGGCTGGATACAATAGGAGCTCCCAGCACTAAGCACTAAAGGAAAAGGAACCAATGTTTACTGTTCAGGGAATGTCAACTTTGACTTCTCTGCTCTTACCTAAGGTTAAGCAACGGTTAGTTCAGGGAGGTCACATTGAATAATTTAGTTTCATTAATGTCCTTGATAAATGTAGTCCATATTCTGTTTTACATGAAAGATAAACATGTTCTTATGTCTTTCAAAAATATAGTATGTTCCACGTGTGAGTGATGAATACTTCATTGACTCTTTAACCATCCATGAACAATGATATTTATCAGAGTTTCAATAGTCAAGCATTTTTTATTCAGGACTGCTTAGAATAGGTTTAGACTAGCATTTAACAAATAAATAGAGAAATTCATAAAGCATTAATGATTGTCTTAAGTAACAAAATGTGCAACTTAGTAGAACAAAACATCTGATTTAAAACTTCTACCAAGAGAAATGCAAACCCACTGCATTGTATTTGTAAAATGAATGAACTATAAGGATTGATATCTCAAGGACCGATGAAGAAAAGAAGCTGAACCAAGTCCAAATACCTTCCCAGTTTCCATGAATATTATTTGATTCTGAGTCACACTTGCTCCTATGGTGCAGTTGCTCAGTAAGTCTCATTCAACATGAATAATGGATGATCCATAGGACATATATGAATTTAAAGGTTGCAAGAAATAGTGATAGATTTCACTGCAGAGAGAAATGACTGCATTTTCCTTTCTTGGGTGTTTTAAATCTAACAATACTTATCAGTATTAATTTAAAATTAGGTTATAGGTAGCTAAAAGTTACAAAAACGATGTTAACAAAAACTAAATTATCTTTGCCTTCAGAATGACATGGCTGAGATTCTATTCCAGCAGTCAATAAAGCGTTGATATTATTAGTGAACTTTATTATTTTTTTTATTTGTTGATTACCAACCTTAGACTCAGTGCTGTGGTATAGAAAGAAGGCATAATTCCTTCTCAAATGTTGTTATCCTCTGAATTAGAGAGATAATTACAGTTCACAGATAATTGTCTGTGCAGATCTCCTGTCTAATATTTAGTTTGACAGTTTACATTGAAAAAAATGCATGAGATGCAACTTACTCTTAAAAGATCATTGACTAGATCTGTGATTAGTACAAAGGAAGGAACTGCTTTCAAATATAAGGGTAGTAGGGAAGGGAACACCAATGCTTTTCTAATCCCACTTAACCTAATGGCAAAAAATAAAGCCGAGATTTCAGCCAGAAGACATAGTAAGATGCAAAGGAATAAATTGGTTTGGAAACTATCAGACAAAGGATGCAAGGGCAAAAGTGGGAGGAAAACTGAAGTAGAATATAGCTGGAAATGCATTTTAAAAAGACTCTCATTGTAAACATAATTCTTGACATGTGAAGTGAAATCAACACATTAAAAAGATTCAGAAAATCAGAAGACCAACAAGCAACAGATTACCGCAAGTGACAACCTGGAGTAAGCAGTGGTCAAAAAAGATTTGGTCTTGAAGTTATAGGTGCTCAACTTGGACTCAGTTCCTGGCTCCACAACACGTTTCCTCTTTGGCTGTGGTGGGCGAGTCATTTCATCTCCTTATGCCTCATTAGTTATTACCCCATGTGTAAAATGGGGATGTTTGGAATCCACTAATTCCCTATTATAGAGCTGTTGCTAGTTTACATTCACAAACAGTTTTATATGTTTAGTTATAGAATAATGCATGCGATATAAATAGGTCCAACAGGATTGTCAACAGGATTGCATTGAGCTCAGTCTGACTGTGGTTCTCTCTATTATTTCCATGTTCTTATTTGAAAAGCTGAACTATTCCACTGCCTTTTCAAACTTTGGAATGAGCCTCTCAATAACTTTGGGGTAAATAGGTAAAGTGTGTGGGAAAATTACAAGGAAAGTCATTGCCCAACCAAGTACAAGTAGTAGGAAGCAGATGTTTCTTTTGTGGCTCAGCCCTTCAGCATGGTATTGTGGTCATTATGTGTGTGGTATGTGACTAGATATCCACTAGAGTCATCCATGGATTAGATATCAACCAGTTGAAGGGAAGCTTTTTTTTTTTCCTTTTTCTTTTAAATTTAAGCATCATCTTTAGTTCACTATTTTAACAACTCAGACTTCATATTTGGAATGCTCAGCCCACCAGGAAACAATTATCTTCCTGAGAGGTCAGATACTGCACAAAATACACCAAGAGGCTACTGGAAGTGAGACACTGGTTTCTGAAAAAAGTTTGGCAGTTTCCTTTTTTGCTTAACAAGATTAGCATCAGGAAATATACCATAACAAATATTACATACACTTTTGTCAGAGATTTATGCTACCTTTCTCCTATTTTTCATTTATAAGTTATTAGGAACTAGGAGCCATTTTCCCCAATATTCACTTAAACCATCATTTGTCAAGTCCAGTATCAAGTAACAGCCTATAGGTGAGGAAGAAGTAGAGCAAGCTGACAAGCTAGCTTACTTAACACATTCAAATGTACAGTACTGTACCAGACTGACAGGTTTCCATGCAGGACATTTCTATGCAGATTTTCCATTTTTCTTCTTAGTATTTTTTATTGTGAGCCCTAACGAAGGCACATGTAAATCAATGGGAAGAATTCCACCAAGTTCAGCAGGATTCAGATCAGGTCCTTTTCTACATAATTTTCCTGATTTCTTTTCCCTGTTAATGTTAGATTTTAAAAAGGAGTTCATTATCTCAGACATGTATGAGTCATCCCTAATTTCATTTCACTCAACAATAGATCGGCCTCTTTTCCCCTTTGGCTAGCATTGACTCATTCTGTCGTTTTTGCTGATCCTATTTTTTCCCTTTAAAAACGTTAATTACAATTGAGGATTATTTCAGTAGATTTTTAACCTCAGAGTTTTGGAAGACTTTCTTATAAATCTAGACTGCCCATTTCTCATTTCTGATATTAATTTGCTTACCCTAACTATGGTGGTTCTATTTCAAGCCTTTCCCTTTCGGGCATATCTAAGGGCTTTCTCTACCAAATGTCTCTTACTAATGCCAGAAACTATAGTCTTTATATAATGGAGGTTTTGGCTGAGTAAGATCTGGTCTTTGGTTTCTTAATTTTAGAGAATTTACTTTCTTGAAAGTGGTGAAAGTGCCCTTGCTGCAAGGTTCTGTCATAGTATAGTTTAATTTATTATTCAGTGTACTTTTGGGTGGCTTAAGTCTCTTCTAAGCACAGATGATGCCTTGCAGTCATTGTTATCTTTATAGCTAGTTCAAGATTTTTCATTCTCGCTTCCCTTCAGTCCTGGGGATAGTGATGAATGTTCACAATTGTGGCTTCATTAAGTACCTAATACTACTACCACTGATGTTAATGGAAAAGATCCCAAATATTTCAGTGCTGCAGAATGCGGATGTATATATATTTTGTATGACTAATGGGCAAAGATGGGATTCAACATTCATGAAATTGCCTGCTGGTTAATTGTGTCATGCTTAAAATTTTACCTAACATGTAATAGAGCCTGATTCAAATATCACAGATGTCAATGGAAGTATCCCCAGTAATTTCAATGGATTATGAATCATGTTCATGGGGTGACAGCAAATTTATTCCAGTCAAAAGGGTCCCACTTTGATAGATTTCCAAAGCAGCAATCTGGTCCCAAGTTGTGCCCTTAAATGTCTGATTGCCTGCCTGCTTCAGTTAAATCTCAGCTGAACATTTTCCCTTGAAAACTCTCTGAGATGACCACAGACAGACTTGATGGGTTGGGAAGCGTCCAAAAATAACAGCACTGATGTTTAGCATCTCCCTTTACGATTGACAGTGGTCCTTCAATAACTTCATGTTTAAGACCTTTCTTATTGCCAGTTTATTACTTGGTCACTATTACATCTGGTACATAGATGACTCCAAACAGGATTCATAACACAGGTGCCCTGAACAGTATACAGACAATGACGTATGAAATGTAACACAATAGCAGTATATAAAACTGCTGCTGAAGTGAAGTTAAGGGGCTGATGCTCTAAGTACAAGGATATCAAATCAAGGAGAGTGTACAGTACTTTGTAAATGCGACGAAATATACAGAGTAACAAAAGATAAATGTCAATGTCAGAGCAGCCCAAACTTATTATGCTGTAGTCTTTAATCAGGTAAGGCTAGAAGGCATGCTAAAATTGCCTGGGAAGGAATGCACACATAGGTACAATATGTTGCTGAAATGAAATAATAAATATTGAGACAAATTATTAATCTAGTCCCATTGCCATCTAGCTTTTTAAAAAGCAGCAAGGCTACTCTCCTGTGGAAATAGATTAAAAAAAAAGCCTTTTGATACTTTACTTGGGGTAATTTGAACTAAGTGGGAAGTAAAAATAATACTATACGGTTTACTTCAATTCCTACTTCTTAATAAGGCTAGTCATGTAAGTCCACACAGCAAAGGAATGGCTCAGACCACCTAAATAAGGGAACTAGTTAAATAGTGCAGTTAAACTAGTGCAGTTTATTTTGACTGATAATTAACAAACCCTCACTGAAGTCACCAGGTACACTGAATTTATTAAACATATTTCAGTGACAAAAATCCAAAAGAAGAAAAGAAAAGTATCTGATCTCCAAGGACTGTGATGGTAAAAACACAGCCCTTAGATGATGATAGATGTTCGTCTTTAGGTGGTAACGTGATCACAGGAACAAATGTGTCTCTGGAAATGCTTTACAGATATTTCCCTGACTCTTCCATGATTTGTATAATATGGATCAGAGTTAGTTGCTTAAATTCCTTTTTTTACGTTTCTACTTAGTGTTGCAGTAGACATAAGTCCAAATCAAAAACACAAATCTAAGCACTCCAAAACTCAGGAGTACAGTCAAGTATAAACTAATGGGATAGTTTATATATTTGTCATAGGGTGTGTCTACATATGATGCTACATTGTCGTAGCAATGTGCTACGGTGACGTAGAGTCAGTGGGCAAAAACCATGACACCCCAGATATGTTGCCATCATGACACACTTCCTGGTACAGCATGTTGCTTCTGTGAAGTAGGGGCTAAAATTAATCATGCACTGCATGGACGGCGCAGTACGGGTTGATACTGTGCTGTCATTTAGTACTTCCAAAGATCTCTCCCAACTATGCAGGTGGTCTAATAAAGGTTATCACACCCTTGCCTCTAGCATGTTTGGACTATCAAAACTATAACATCACTACAACACTATATAGTGCTGAAAGTCATCTTCACTCCAATATGAAAAAAGATCCCTAAAGCAAACAAAGGTGGCTACAGGCCAATTTGAAATCCAAGAAACAGAATGTAATCCATACAGAAATGAAATTTCATGAACAGTTTATATAATTTTGTCAGGAATCATATGGCACGGGCGTATGTGTTGTGGAGCAATTCCTTTCATAAAAAGAAGGTACTACATTTTCTATGTAGAAAGCAGGTCAGGAAACATACATGACATGCTTTATATATATATATATATATATATATATATATTCTAAATCTGCTCTTCTTTTGTGCTTTCCATATGCTGTACCTTTCCCATAACTTGCTAGAGAAGAGCCAGTTTTTAGTTTGCATCTGATACTAGTAAAAAATGTATTCTAATGAACAACTTTTTGTCCTAAAAGATTTCCTAAAATAAGCTCATCTTGAAAGCTCGCTATTTGATAAAACAGCAGTTTTCCAAAGGTGAAATAGATGTGTTTAGCATTTTTAAATCTGTTACTTTATGCCAATTCCCAGTTTGACTTCATTATATAACACATCCTAACTATGAACTAAACTAGTATAATACTTGCTCCCAGATGAATATATATACCAATGAACTTCTATGTTCAGTTTGGAAAGATGGTACTAATTAATGGCTGACTTCCATAAATCATTATCATTGATCAGTATTTGAAAACTACATAAGGATCTGCAAACTTTAGAATTCCACAGCCTATGTTTGAAGAGAGAGTACTACAGTGGGTCTCATGGTGTAATGGTTAGTACTTGGGACTCTGAATCCAGCAATCCAAGTTCAAATTTTGGAGGGACCTTTGTGAAGATTAGTAGTATTATTATTATAGATAGGGAACAGAGAGGGGAGATTTTCTAGCCCAAATTCACACAAGAAATTAAGAGAGTCTGAAATAAAACCCTCTGACTCTGGAGTTATTGTCTAGTGTTCTGTCCAGAAAACCACACTGCCTGCCTGTTTTGTGTCTAACAAGCTGTAACGTGCAATTTAGCAATTAGCAATTTAGACTCCCCACATATCAATTCCAGTGGGAAATGAATGTCACGATTAAATAAAATGGTACTGTCTTTTCAACTGAAGTGAGGTCACATAGCACCACTTTAGTGACTAGAACTATACAAACCTCAGTAGCTGAAGAACTGGTCCAAAAAACCTTACTATATCATTGAAATAAATATTAGGTAGTCCCAAACAAAGTCAAATATCATTTTAGAAGAATGATTCATGCTACTTGAACCTTTCTCAATGTGAGAATGTTCTTGCAGGCACAATGAAATAGATCTTAAGCACCCAGAAAACAGTTCTTTTTTAAACCTTGATATGTGAAGCTCATTCTTTAGTTTTAGCTTTGGCTTGTTTATAGTAATTACAAAAATACAGACTATAAATCTATTATTATAGAAGCATTAGTATAATTATATTCCAAAAAGACATAGCAAGGCAGTACTGCATATTATAGCTCTATAGCTATTTAATAATTCTAAGAACAATAATACAGAGTCAAATCATCAGCTGCTTTATATCATCATTGCATAGATCCCCTGTACTCACTGAACTATGCTACTTTTCACCAAATTAAATTCTGGCCCACAGGATGTATATCTGAACTGCCAACTTAGAGGTATTTGTGAATATGTAGGAATTAAATAGAATACCTGAAGATCAACTGTGTAATTTGTAACTAAAAGACAAATGCTAATATTTATCCAGGAAATCCAATTGGTTCCACTTCTCTTTATTTTCACAACAATGCTGAGCCCAGTGGAGGACATTTCTAATAAATATCTGAGATTAAATTTTCATTGCTCTTAGTGATGTAGACTTCAATTTATAGTTCAAATATTTATGGTTATCCAGAGAAAATGAAAGGCAAAAAGATCTCTGTTCATAAACGAAAAGGAGCTCAGAATTCAAGGGAAGAAAATTTATGTCAAATCTTAATTAAATTAATTTAGCCCGATTCACCACTCTGAAAGAAATTAAAAGTTAATCATTCTACAGACCCAAAGCTCAGATTTAGAGCCTTGAAGCCACGGGGGAAATGACTTTATCATTTGGTAAATATGTTGTTATGTCTGGTCTATAGTCAACAGGATATTTTTAACTCCACATTTCAGAAAGCAATGCTGATTTTTGGTTAATTCTCTCTTGATCAAGCTCAGTTGTTTGTGAACTTGCCAGGTATCAAAGTAGAAAATAATTAAAAATAATCATACTTTTTGAGATTCAAATAGGTTTGAAATTTTCAAACTTTTTCCAAGCAAAATCAAAAGGCAGGGTACTTAAAAAAAAGGAGGTCACTCACATTTCCCCCTTAAGAGAAGAATGCGTGGTTATTCATCAGGTGATTGTCAAAAATGCCCATTTTCTATTCTTTCATGTTTCCAAGATGTGCCTGTAGTGTTGGCTCACATAATCTTGATGAAGTAAACCCAGCAGGGCAAATGCAACCAGAAAATCCTTGAAATAAGGTAAACTTCAAGCACTTAATAATTATTACTCTCCTTTGTAGAGAATGCAGGGAAACAAGCCATCAGGTATTTACTTCCCAGTCCTTAACAACAGAGCTGGATCCAGTTTAAAAGGGTGAGTCACGCAATGCAACCATAAAATCATAGGGTTGGAAGGGTTATTGAGGAGCACCTAGTCCAACCCTCTGCAAATGCAGGAATCGCTGTTCCTAAAGCATCCCAGACAGATGCCTATCCTGTAGTGCTGTGAGAAACTTCGATCCTTGATTCGATTTGGTGGAAATTTGGCCTGATTTGGTGGCCAAATCTCTGAATCCGAATCAAATTAGACAACTCCTTAATCTCTCTGAATTGATTTGGAACCCTCTGAATTGATTCAGAGAGATTCGGACAGATTCAGCGATTATAACGTAGATACAGCTTTAAATGTTTTTTCTACATACCTCTAAGTAACAGGGGCTCTGAACACTGCAGTGCTTGGGCAGATGCAACATCCTACAGAAGCACAGGGGCTCCCCAGCATGCTCTGCAACAGACCCGGAAGTGGACCAGAAGCACTTCCAGTCCACTTCCTGGTCCATCGGGGAGCATGCAGGGGGGGCACCCTGTGCCCTCCCAGCTCGGCGACTGGTGCCTCCTGGGTCTGGGGAGGCACCCAGGGTCCCCTTGTGCCCCATAGCCAAGCCGGGGGGGAGCATGGGGGCCCCCCCCAGAATGTTCCCCAGCAGTCCACGTCTGGATTTGCTGCCAACATGCTGTAGAGCTCCCCGTACTCCCGCGGGATGCTCCAGTTGCCCCAGCACCATAGCAATTATGAGCCATGCCTGCTACCTCAAGGTATGTAGAAAAACACCTTTAAACCTGTGCCTGTGTCCGAAACACTGATTCAGTGAATCAGCATCGAATTTTCAGATTCAGATTTGGCCAAATTGAATTAGTGATCTGAATCAATGGATCAAATCACTGTCCCCGATTCAGGCCTAATCCAAATCCGAATTGAATAGGGCCCATTTCACACAGCCCGACTAGCCAGGCTCTTCTCAAAAATCTCCAGTGAAGGAGATTCCACAACTTAGGCAGCTTGTTTCATCTTCCTGCTGTTCTTAGATTTAGGAAATTTGCCTGAGAATTTATCTAAATCTGCTTTCCTGCAGTTGAAATGCTTTGCTCTGTCTCCTGTCTAACTCCTTCCTTATATTTGAAAATTACTATCATGTCCCCTTTTAATTTCCTTTTCTTTTAACTAAACACACCTAGTTTCTGTTGACACTGGATTTGGAGTTGTATAAGTTGCAAAATGCACATTAGTACTGAGAAAATGGCAGTGGCATGCTTTTGAACTAAAATACATAGAAGGTGTTTTAGTTCAAAAGTGCAGTGATGTCATTTCCTGCATGCTGATGCACATTTTGCCACTTATACAACTGCACACAGTGCAGCACAATTCACATCAGCTCGCATGAGGAGCCAACTCAATTAAATGCATCTGTTCTGAAGTAGCAGATCTCTGGCAAGTCATGGGACAGAAAGGTATGTGTATAAAAGCCCACAGGTATTAACTTAATGCACTGTAATTGGTGCTACTGTGCAATAGCACCGGTGCGTGCTTTTTTTGTGATGCTAATGCACAGCAGACTAATTCTACTGCGCATTAGCACATGTTTTGTCAGCCACGTTAATGTGCAGTACAATTAGTTTACTGGGCCTTTAGTATCTTGTGTAGATGCACCCATTGAGTCTACTGTAAGCCACAGATCTTTCTTCGTAGACATACTGCCAAGACAGTTGTCCAGTGCTGTGTATTTGGTTTTTTTTTTGTTTTTTGGATTGTTTGGTTTTTTTGGTGGGGGGGGGGG
>NW_005842673.1:82335-94548 GCF_000455745.1 Alligator sinensis | reverse complement strand
TTTTGTTGGTTTTTTTGGTTTTTTTTGGGGGGGGGGGGGGGTTCTTGCATCTAACTAAAACTATGGAAGCGATACTCCCTCCGTACTCAGCACTGGTGAGAGCACAGTTGGAGTGCTACATCCAGTTCTGGACACCAAACTTCAAAAAGGACATGGAAAAACTTGAGAGGGTCCAGAAAAGAGCCACCCATATGATCAGGGACTTCCAAGGCAAGCCATATGAGGAAAGGCTGAGTGACCTGGGCCTCTTTAGCCTAAGACAAGAAAGTTGAGAGGGGTCTTAATAGTGAACAGATATTCACTAGGGCACCCCTGGGGAAGACCAGGAACAATGGATACAAACTTCTGGATGGCTGCCTCAGGCTTAATACCAAGAAAAAGCTCCTTCACAGTCAGGGTGTCCAGACTGTGGAATACACTCCCTCCAGAGGTGGTACAGTCACCTACCCTGGAGGTTTTCAAGAGGAGAGTAGACAGTCACCTCGCTGAGGTCACCTAACCCCAGTTGTCTCATGCCTAGAGCAGGGCAGGGGGTGTGGATCCGATGATCTGCAAGGACTCTTCCAGCCCCTAACAATCTATGAATTTATGAATTTATGAATCTCTGCCCCTCACTCCTAAGCCCCCTCCCCCCCCCGCAGACCTGACAGTATCCCTCACTCCTGATCTCCAGCCCTTGCCCCACCAGCCCTGGCAATGTCCTTCCCTCCTGACCCAAAGCCCCCTACCCCCCAGCACTGCTGGTGCCCCTCACTTCTGACCCAGAGACCCCTGTTCCTCAAGCCCTGTGGCCCACACAGCTCTTGCATGCATACACACACACACACACACACACACGTACATTCTTGCTGGGGCCAGCATGCAGCGCATGTGACCCATGACAGCCAATCACCTTGCCCACTGCTCCCAGCCTCAAGCATCCAAGCTGCTTGTGCCCAGGAAAAGCAAAAACCCAGACATTTGCTCACATTTTAAAAACCCGCCCAGACATGAGGGCCAGGGGCCAAAAAAAAGGACAGGTCTGGAAAAACCTGCATGTATAGTAACCCTACCTAACCCTGCAGATTTATTTTCCTTGCTTTAACAGTGGGAGGGTGAAAAATTCAAGGCAAACCTCCAATAATTAGATTTAATTCCTGGAAAATTATAACAAATGTATACATTTTCTATGTATAGAATCTAATCATTGGGGGTTTGCTTATATTCAGGGTCATCTTATATTTCTGTAAATATGGCAGTTGATTTTTTTTTTAAATATGGCCTTTTGTAATATTCAGGCTTCATTTCTTGACTATCACTAACTGTTTTTGTGTTTGCCTCTAGCTCATTAATAGAGCTTTCTGAAGCATTTCAGCTCTACTCAGATCCTTGGAAAACATCTTTCAATGAATGTTGTTAAATTTTCTATTCCTTATCAGTGAAAACAAATTATGTGAAGCTCTATACTTTAATGAGTTTGCTGTTTTCTCTACCTATGGCTCTATGTGAAAAAAGTTTCCTTGAGCAAGTAAGCAAGCTCAGAGCTTTTAAAAGGGGTCAGATGATAGCCCTGAACTTTTCTAACAGTAGCAGCATTGGCAATGGCACTGCAAGTGTCCCTACAGTTCCAAGGCAACATGCTAAAACCCAGCCTTTGAAAAAATCAATCTCTGAAATTCAGACCTTGGGTTCTCTTCTGATACTGCCACAAAGAGTGTTAGGGGCATAGGTTGTAGCCATGTTGGTCTAAGGACATAGGCAGACATGGTTCTTTGGGTAAACTTGATATCTTTTCTTAGACCAAATCAAATAGTTAGAAAAAAAACACAACTTTGCAAGCTTTCAGGCACAAACACCCTTTCTCAGGATGAGGAAGCATCTGCATTTGGTCTGTGCTCTTCCTGGATTGAATGAATAGTAAAAAAGCCAGAAGCTGGTAGGCATGCAAGAAAGCCAATCAGTGAAAATGTAAATTGGGGAATCAATGGGTGAGAGACAGGTTGAGTGGGAAGAGAAATTAATGTATCTGGTAAATAGTGGAGAGGCACCTAAGGAGTCAGAAGTTAGGCAGATGTGTCATAAATATGATGTCTATATTTAGTCCATGAGGTTTTGTATCCAGTAGGTTGATGAAGTGAAGTTCGTAGGCTTGTCTGTGAAAAGTGTTTTGTAAATTCCCTTTGAGGATTAGAACTAAGATGTTGGAGAGAGTTATTTTCTTGTGAGAAATGTGCCCCCACAGTTAATTGGGTATTCTTGTCTTTGATAGATTTACGGTGTGCATTCATCACCAGAAGTAAACTTCCTATGGCCCAAAACACACCAAATGGATCCAGACCATGTCATGACAAAAAATCTAAAACCTGCCAACATATCTTTACCACCCTCCACAATTATACACCTCACAACAGAGCCATCAGCATTCCTGGATCTTACAGCTGCACCTCCAGAAATGTAATATAACTCATCCAATGCACCAAATGCCCTGATGGAAAATATGTAGGAGAGACCAAACAAAAACTGTGTACCAGAATGAATGCACACTGGAAATCTATCAAAGACAAGAATACCAATTACCTGTGGGGAGCACATTTCTTACAAGAAAACCACTCTGTCTCCAGTCTCTTAGTTTTAATCCTCAAAGGTAATTTACAGAACACCTTTCACAGATGAGCCTAAGGGATTCAAAAAATCATGGACTAAATATAACCATTGGATTTATGACACTTTATAACCTGCCTGACATTTAACTCTCCAGGTACCTCTCCACTATTTACCAGCTACATGCATTCCCCTGCCCCGCACCCAACCTGTCTCTCACCCTTTGACTCCCCAATTTATATTTTCATTGACAGGCTTTCTTGCATGCCTTACTATTCATGCCATCCAGGAAGAGCACAGACCTACTACACATGCTTCATCAGCCTGATGAAGGATGTTTGTCCACAAAATATTGCAAAGAGGAACTTTTCCCAGCTATTTGAGTTGATCTAATAAAAGATATCAGGTTTACCCAAAGAAACTTGTCTACAAAGATTGTCAAAGACATACATTTTGTAGGATGTTTTGTTTTATATGGATATTTGACCACTGGGAATTGTATTGAGGCCAAACATTTGTTTCATAATGACTAGGAATATGGTTACTTAAGTGTGGAAGACTGTGTCCTAACAGCAATCCACAAAGCCATCCAATGTCCTAATTCTTATATTTAACTGATGTTACTTTATCTTCTCTGCAATCTTAAAAATAGGTATTGAAGACTCTACCAAATTCTTGGTTTTGAAGTTTTCCTGTTTGATTTTAGTAATATATTTTGTAGTTTGATCTTTTTTCATGTTAGTGGATATGCGTAAATGAGAAGCAGCTGTATCAAAATGATAGTTCTTAAATACCTGTGTCAGGACAACCAAACCAGAAATTTAGGAACAGAATTTCAGATTCAAAAATCTAATTCATACACAAGCTAGGAGACCTGTGAAAAAATATAAAAATATATTAAGGTCTACATTGTATCTGTTCATAAATGCAAGCTTTTCATTTTGGGGATTTTCTCCTGAGAGCTGAAAATGTTTAAGGAAATAAAACCATTTCCCTCAAAGATTTTATTTCTTTTTAAAATCTCAATTTTCTCTTGAGAAAAGTTAAGAGGAAAACATTTTTAAATGGCCCAAGAAGCCAGGATGAAAAACATAGGCAAATAAATATAGAGGCCACTTCAACAATTTTTGCTCACTATTTGATGGGGCAGATCAATGGTAGATTCATTAAATAATAAAGATTTGTTCCTAATGAACCTAGACATCATTTTTAGGATATCATTTTAGTACCATTTAAAGCGTAACAGCATTTAAAGGAATTGCTCTGTACTGCCTTTGGTATTTAAAAATATTTCACTTCTATGTCTTGACAGATTTATGGCTTTTGTTAATGAAGAGGAATAAAGTGAGCCAGAAATCTTCACAAAGAAAGCTGTTTTTTACTGTTTTTCTTTAAATACCAAGAGCCTGGTTACATCTTTATTCCACTGCAAACTAAAAGAAAACATTTCTATAAAATATTATCGAATGATTTCCATGAGAAAAATAAGACTTTAACCTTGTTTTCTTCTTAACTTGGTTTTATTTCCACTATAAAAATTAATGATATCAAACACACAAAATAATTTTCATTATGAAAAGCCACATATAATTTTATAATCTCCTGATATTCAAGTGACCTGTTCTGGCTGCCTAATTTAGCTGAGAAAAAAAAACAACCCTCCAGTACAACTGTCTTTGATGTTAACTACAAAATATTTAAATTGATAAAGTCATCACGATAATTTTTAATTTATGATATAATGAAACTTTCTTGTTACATAATATGTTGGATGTTTGCAAATAGGAAGTGTGATATTTATATACACTTAGTTTCCTTAAATGTAAATTAAACCTTATTTGAGATGTCATTAATAATTTGACTAATGGTACTTTGTTTTGATTAGCTAGTTCAAAAGATCATTTAAGCAGATCATAATAGCAGATAATTTTGCTGTTCCTTTTTATGTAATTTAGAACTATTTAGAACTTTTCTTTCCTCTGAGATTCTTTCAGTCTTATTCCATTTGTGGCCCACTTCTATTTGATACTTGTTTCTTTTTCTGATCACTCAGGCAGTTTTTTGGCCCTTCTCTTGACAGCTACCTCCCCTAAGTCTTTGTGTTTTCTTCATTCTTTTATTCTTGCTTCCATGACCTCTACTGGTGTTAGTCTAGCATTGCATCACATGCAATATACCTCATTTCAGAGGATCATAGTGATATGGGACTATCATATATCATATATAGTCACTTGTTTTCTGCTAGAAGAATTGTTTATTTGACTAATGATTTTTTATTTGGGAACTGTCATTTCTAGCTATGTAAATGATGCAACAAAACTGAATGACTCAATTTCACATGATCTTTTAGTAGTGTCTCTATGGTGGTTCTGATGATCTCTAGTTCTTCAAAACACAGAATCGTAGAACTATGGATGCAAATGGAAAGAGAATTATTTCAAACATCTCTGAAAATTGAGGTCATTGACTGGGGGCTGAGGACACAGTTCATAAATTGTAAGAACAAGCAAAATTTCTAACTTACTAAAGACCTGGTCTCTTTTTCAGGTTTGCATCAATTTGGGACCCCTTTCTTACACTTATACAATGCAAATCTAAGATGGAGTCTCAGGAGGCCAAGAAATTTCTCCTGTACAGTTTTACTCAAGCTGTATTGTTTCAGCTTTGCCTAGTGGCCTTGAAGTGCATTCAAATATGCTTCTGACCCACAAAAAATCAAAAGTTATGATATATTGGGTACTGGGATTTTTTTTGGAGCTAGTAGGCACTTTCACCCATTGACAATAATGTTAAGAAACAAGCTTCTTCATGGAATAGCGGAAACAATAAAAACTGCTCCAAAGAGAGACCAAACAGTGCTGCCAGTCAAAACAGTGGAGGTTTGTGGGAGGTTTGTGGAATCCTATTTGTTAGTAGATTTAGGAAGAAGCAAGAATACGATTTATTATACCCAGATATTTAGAAACCTGAAAATCAAATGGCACACCTTGGAGTTTATGTGCGAGGACATAGAAAAGAGAATAATATATTCAGCAGGAGGGGATGACTAACATTGTTATTAAAGTAGTAGGAGCCACAGGTTGAGGTGGTTGAAAAGCAAGGTTTCCAGTTCACAGGAAGGTAATTAAACATTTGAGTTTAGTCCAAATAAAAAATGTATACAACCAGGAAATCCTGAAAAAAATCATTAAAGCACTGGGTTCTTAGAAGGTCTACCAGGAATCTAGGAAGGGTTCCATTAAATAAAATATTTTGAGGCCACTGATGCAGTATTTTCTGAGGAAAAAAAAAATAATTGGAGTATTTCTCACCAGCTCTGAAGTCCTGATTGCTCCCCCAACTTCTTGTGAGATTTTGTGCAAATCATTTAATCCCACAGATTTCTGCTTCTAAAGTAGAGATGGATTGTTTGCTTTGTCTTGCTCATCTGTTCTAACCTGTCCATGGAGTAGACTATTCTGATATGTTTGTCTGTTTAGCCTAAGAAGGCCCAGTCTCAATCGGGACCTTTAAATGCTATTGAAATACGTCTAGTAATACTACTGCTACTGATAACTACAAATTTGTCAGATTTGGATAGCTAATTATCAGACATTGCAAAAAAGCAAGACAGACCAATCATATTCCCCTGCCCAAACAAGTCTTAGGACAATGAATTGTATACTGAAACTGAGATGTTATTTTAAATGGGTTACGAAACAATGTGAACTTGCTTCGCATTTTATTCCTAATTTATATTCATGCATGTGTTTTCCACATCAGGGCCACTGATTGCAGTAAACAATATACTCTGGTATGTGAATTTTCAGTCCATTAAAATAAAAAAAAAATCTCACACTTAGCATATAGTAAGAGTGCTCTATAAACCATACAGAATTAATTTTCCAGCAAACACTGCACTTTGAAGCATCTAGCAAGCTGCTAGAAAATAAGTCAAGTTGCTTTTTTTTAGATCCTGGGACCTAGGTATACCAATTAGGTTTTTCCTTGCCTGAATTGCAATTGTAGAACTTTCTACTCAGTTCTGCCATGTATACACACACATCTGCTATATGTCTACTAACATACGGTATTTCACTAATTAATTGTTAGCTATCAGGCAGACTCCTACTGTTCACATCAAATGTAAAACATTTTGGAGGGCACTCACAATAATGGGCTTGCACAGATTCACTACCATATCTGCTGTATAGGAAAAGGACAGCTTTCCAAAGGGGAAATCTAATAGGTGCCTTGTCTTTTAAAAATCGGTGGCTGATATTTTATCTTTTAGGGTTAAGCACATTATGTAATAACCTAAAAATGAACATGAGGAATTGAAGCAGCATCCACCTACAAATGGAAAAGCCAACACTAACATATATATGTTGTTCCCTCCTCCCCCTCTCCCTGACTAAAGCGGCATCATGAATTGATAATGTAACAAACAAGTGTTTTCAAAATTCAGAAATGCTTCCCCAAAAGTGGTAGACAATGAACTGTCCATCTCTACCTTTTAACTGAAGGAAACAAAAGTATCTGTGCTAATCAAACCAAACCAAAAAGGGAATGTTTGTACAGATGGACACATAAATAAAAGGATTTACTAATGGACATGCAGATCAAGTCCATGGACCACCTAGCGTGGATCTTACAATTGCTTAGCCAAAATAAATGAGAGAGCTGATAGAGCCTGCAAGTGTTTAGGCAAATATAGAAATATTCCCTTTTATGGGCAGAAAAGGGAATGCTCCCCAAACACAATTCCACCTAAAGCCTCTCTGGATTTGAGTTTTGAGAATTTGAGTTTCAAACTACTGCCCATTTAACAGAATCAAATCTGCGTTTCATGGGAAGTTGAGGAAGCAAGGCTCCAAATTTAATTCATTCTGTTTATATTACCTATATGGAGAAGTATGAATTTCAAATATTTCATTGTAAAATGACTTTTGAACATTTTGTACAAAATGTTTTTTCTGTCCATGACTTTCTCTGACACATTCCTGTTAAATTATAAACATTAGCACTGAAATCTAAGGGTTGAACCACAGAAGCACTAACACAACTTTAATTGAAGCATCACAGTTATATTTAGGAATATTCTGCAGTAACTTTGTTTCAAAGTGATAACAAGATTGCTGCAAAATATTATTTAATGAAAAGATATGAAGAGAATTACCAAAACAGTAAAAGAATTTCCCTTGCAATTGGAATATATTTACTGGATCTAATTAGCAAACCTCAATGGTCTCATTGCAGCTTTGAGATTTTTATTGTTTTCTTTCAAATGGAAATAAATGCTTTGGCAGCTAAGTAACAGAACATTAAGATAAGAAATGTAACACAAAGAGCAGTCACCTTCAGAGAGGGCTGGAGAATTGAATGTAAGTGCTGTTTAGACTATAAAGAAGGTGAGCGTGCTCTTTTTCAAAACATCACATTTACTTTGAATCCAGCAACTTCTAAGGTAGGTTAAAAAAATAGAGAAACAAATCTGTGAACCATGACAGACTCAGTGTAGTGAAATGATTTGTGATTGTTAGAAAAAATAAGAATGGTTAAAACCACAAAAACAAATTCATGTGGCAATAGGAAATAACCAATAAGTTAGAAGTCTTTCCTTGACTGCAGAATAATTGATGGAGGCTGGGATTTTCAAAGAAACTAAGGGAGACATGTGGCCAAAGCTCATGGTCTCATTGCAAATTTCATTCCACATCCCTTTTTCAAGATCAGTCATGAATCTCTTTTGTCTTTGAGTTATACTTTGCATTCCTTTGTACTGGAGTAATTGACAGCAGGATTTGGACTGCGGAATCTTACTAGTGAAGCTGAACAAGCCAGAAAGAACAGTTCCACTAATTGATCCTAGCCTGACTGTTATCTTCATCTTCGCACATCCACTAAATTGGGGAAATTTGATTTGGAGTCATTAAGATTGGAGACAATAAATGTAGATTTTCCTTAGTACTCGTTTTAATAAATCTCATTTGTCAAAGTAGAAATGCCCTTACCAACAGTGTCATGATGTACATAGATTTTTCTGTTACCTCACCGTTACCTAAGAAACATTGACAGCTACAAATTATAGTCAGAAAGTCACATTCAGTGAAATGCAGCTTTCAACTGACTCTCTCTAAACAGTAAATATAGTGCATGTAAAGACTGATCTACGGGGCAATAATATAGAATCCTTTAAAAAACAGGGCTAAATTAATAAAGAATAAAACCACACAATCATGCTTATTCTGTATCTACCCTATTCATTGTTCACTGCAATTTTTTTCCAAATACATATGGCACCATAGACTAATACAGTCATGCTACTATTGATTTGTACTTATTTAAGTCTTTTCAAAGGGAATCTTCATTTTTTGGGCATCTTGATTTAGTATGGTAAACTATACCTGATTTGTTTGGTGGTAGGTAGTGGGTGAAAGACACCTCAGATATGTAGGCTAAAATGTGAAAGCTACTCTTTTCCCCAGTAGATCTGGTTAAACTATAACGATGGTCCTTTTAGAAGAGAATAATGTAATTTATTATGTGACTACAGAAGTATCTTTGCTATTTCTTCTGACTCTCTTTGTTTGTATAAGAATACCAATCACAAAAAGAAAATGAGATTTTTTTATTATCTTCAAGAGCTGTTCTCAGCTTAGAAGAAACAATATGGTCTCAAATAAGGGGGAACATCAATAAGTGGAGGAGTTTGTACAAACTTCCCTGGCTGAAAATGAGAGAAATCAAACTGAAGTAATAAACTGCTGTTAAATAAAGCTGCCTCAGGTTAAGGGGGTTATTAGAGAAGGCAGCAGTCAATCAGCTATCTAACTATAACAGAGACATAATCCTGGTGTTAGCAGAACAAAAAAACAATAGGACAAATAGCTCCAAGGCAGTTGCCATATTAAAGACACAATACCATATACATTGTGAGGAGCAAATATAAATGTGTCTTAGCTATACAGACGGTCTTCTTGGCTGTGTCTTTCTTCAGCTATCTACTTGTCTTTATAACACTTGGTAGTTCATTTGCTGAATACTCTGGGTCATAACATTTAAGAATAATAATAGTTTTTCATCCACTCCTGTCCTTCCGTCTCAAAATCAAATTGATAGCTAATCAAAACAATCTCTGTCAAAAAGTAAAAAGCAAAAAACCAAAAAACAAAAAACAAACAAGCCCATGTGTTCAATGTGTCACTGCTATATTTTAAACCTAATTAAACAAATATTAATTAAATATTTATACCTAAGATATATTTATTTAGATTTGTATAAGGAAATGAAAATGCCTATATAAAAGTCTTTGGGTGCATCCAGATGAGTGTGCATGTGTGGTTTGTGGCATCTCAGATCTGTTAGGGTGTTCCAAACTGCAGGTGGCATATGTGCAGCAGTGTGCCACTCTGCAAATTTCCAGTGCAGTGCCAAAATTTGATCCCCGGATTTCCTGGTATCAAAAGAAAAAAAAGGAGGTGGGGAGGGGAGCAGGGGTAAAAAAAAGTGAGGCAAAGCACAATCCAGGAGCATGTGCCAGAACACATGGAAACTTTGTCCTCCTGGGAGATGCTCTGGCTGCCAGCCAGAGTGTGTCTGTAGTTGCTGAGCGCCCCTGCTGCAACAGCACACTTCCTGGTATGCTGAAGCAAATAAAAGGCCAGCAGGCCTCCCAACTTCCCACTGCAGAGCTTGCCTGGCACCCAGGGCCTGTTGTGGGCTCGGACAGGTACCCAGAACCAGCCAAGCAGCCTTACAGCTGGGAACATGGATCAGTTGTGCCTGTGCCATGGAGGCTGAGCCACCCAGGCCTCAGCTGCAGCCCAGACATGGAGACAGGAGGCCCAAGAGGCCACAGAAGGGACCAGGGCTGACTTCAGTGAGGCAGGTGTAAAGACACAGCCAGAGGAGGCTGCTGAGGCCTGAGGGACCAGGAGCCAAGCTGGAGGGCCAATGTAGTGGCTGATCTCCTGGCCATTTGGTCACAGCAGCAGTTCATCATGGCCCACTACAACAAACACATATACTGGGTGATTGCTGCCCAGATGGTGAAGTGGGGGCACCGCAAAACCTGGCAGCAGTGATGGATGAAGGCAAAGGCATTGCGGCAGCACTTGCAAGCCATCTGCAATGCCAACCAGTGCTGGCACTCCTTTGCCATCACTGGAGGAGTGCAGTCAGTGGCAGCCAGCTAAGTGACCTGACTGGAGTTCCTGGAGGAAGGCCCCTCCTCCAGGCTTACTGCATTGCTGTTCCTCCCACTCATCCTCCAGACAGATGCCCCAGGCCAGGCCTGATGCCATCACCAGGTCTGAGGCGAACCTAGGGCAACAGGTCCCCTGCCTCCTGAGGGACAGCAGTGGCAGCAAGGTGGAGCCTGAGGAGAAGCCCAGGGTGTCAACCAGGTCAGCAGAGGTCACACCTCAGTGGCTTTGGCACCAGTCCTCACCCCCATCAGAGGCCTGGTCTGGCTCCAGCTCTACCATCCCAGCGGAGGGCCCAGGAACTGCAGTCTACTTCTCAAGCCAGCTGCCAGTCTCCAAGACCTGTTAAGTAAGTTCCGCATGGGGCACAGGAAACTGGGATCCTTTCCCCACCAACCCCTGCCCCTCCCTTCTCCCCTGGGCTGCTCCTCCTTGGGCCCTACATATGCCCCAAGTCTGCCTGTATCTCACTCCCTCCTCTCCTGACCCCCACTCCTCTGCCATGCAGGGGCCCCCTTGTCAGCAAGAGCAGGACAGCCTCCCCCCTTGCCAGCATTCCCAGCTAGATGGAGCTGGTCCTGGCCATAAGGGCAGGAGGCAGGTTGTGGCATTGCCAGGACCACATGCCCATCAGGCACCAGCTCTGCACTCACCTGGGCCAGTGGCTGATGGCCCAGGGGTTGTGCAGTGCAACGTCTGCCTGGTAGGGGTAGATGTTGGGCACCTCAGGCTGGGCTGGCTCCTTGTCCCCAGGTGGATCCCCCCATGTGAGGCCCCATGGAGGCCATGAGCAGAGTGTTCCCCTTTAGGGAGAAGGCAACTTAGACACAGAATGAGAGGGGATGGGAAGACCCCAGGATGGTCATTGTCCTTATCAGGGTGCCAGGTTCATATTGCTCTGGCTTGGGGGCCATCTGCCTGGCCCTGCATTTGAGAGTGATGCTAGTCCCCAGAGACCCTTGCTGAGGCCTGTTCTCACCCTATGTCATATTGCTGTAGCTGAAGATGTCCTTCCATTTGTTCTCTCTACCAGACAGCCCATCTGTCAGGGGAAAGGCCACTGCCTAGCACCTGGGAGCAGCCTGGCCACTATCACACACTCTGGAGGCTGTCGAGATGCACTGCCTGCACCAGGAGCAATGCACCCAGTGGGACAGCATGCAGGAGGAGGCGCTTCAGATGGAGCAGGCACACTGCTGGGAGGTCCATGCCCTGGACCTGTGTGAGTTCCACCCCTTCCACTGTGACCAGGCTCTGGCCCCGGAGGAAGCATGGGCCAGGAGAGGCTGGTTGGTGAGATATAGAAGTGGCAGATGGCCTGGGACAGCTTTGAGGAGCTGTACCAACTGCAGGCCTCCATAGATGCTGCTGTCATGCAGGAGCTTAGGGTCATGGAGTGGCCACCATCCTCACCCCAGCCTCTCCTGGTGCTGTGTCCCAGCCTGCA
>NW_005842673.1:68059-82291 GCF_000455745.1 Alligator sinensis | reverse complement strand
GCCAGCTCATTCCCTCAGCACCAGGGTAGGGCCTGGCTTGGAACGGGTCGGCTGGCTGCTAGCACAGCTGGCACCCCAGCAGGCCCTATAGGCCCACTGCTGCTGTCATAGAATCATAGAAAGTTAGGGTTGGAAGGGACCTCAGGAAGTCATCTAGCCCAACCCCTGCTCAAAGCAGGACCACCCCAAACTATATCATTACAGCCAGAGCTTTGTCAAGGCAGGCCTTAGAAACCTCAAAGGATAGAGATACCACCATATCTCTAGATAACCTGTGCCAGTGCTTTACCACCCTCCTCGTGAGAATTATTTTTCCTAATATCCAACCTAAACCTCTCTTGCTGCAACTTGAGACCATTGATCCTTGTTCTGTTATCTGTCAAGGGGAACTTGTCCTGTATCCTCCACTCCTGGTCCCATGCCTACCAGCTGTGGCTGCCCCTGAGAAGAAGCATCCACTCTTCTCCCCATAGCAGCCAGGGCCCCAGCCATGTCAGTGTGGTCCCTGCACACAGTTTGTTTGGACCCAGGCCTGAGGCCTGGCTCAGTGCTGTAGAGCTGCCAGCCCTTGAGTATTTCCTTCTTGTATCTCCTCCTTTGGTGTTTCCCCCATCCCTCAGGACCCTCTCTGTTCTCCCTGGTGCTCATATAAATAGTTTCTGTGCCTTTATGATTTTGCCTGGGTTTGTGCACAGGGAGGCCTGGGTGAATGGTGGTGGGGTGTTGGAAGGTTTTACGTGGGGTACTGTGGGCATGTTGCATTGTTGATGTTGGGGAAGTTTTGGGGAATGGGAGGGAAAATAATGTTGCTTTTGATTTCACTATAGTCACACTGCCTATGTTGTTTTTGTCCTGGCAGTGATAGAACCCCTGGGTGGGTGGCTTGGCACCAGTAGTGAGAAGGCTGGTGCCCTATTCAGGAGGTGGAACTGCAAGTGGGTGGTGATGGTATCATGCACTCTGGCTCCCATATGCCACTTCTGGAGGGGGTTGTCTTCACCTGAAACACTGTACCTGTCTGGCCAGCTCTGATGCAGCTCTCTCTGGATTCACCATGCTACATGGCAAGTCTCCTCCATCCACTGGGGCTCAAAGATCTCTCCCTAGGACTCACACATATTATGTAGGATGCACACCATGGTGCTGATGTTGGGTATGTGCTGTAGCACTGTCTCCAGGAGGCTGAATTTGGCTCCAGATCAGGCTGTCTGGACACAGTGGTCGGCCCACTGGCAGCTGGCCCAGAGGTGCAGGTGCCTCTGCTGGAGCACATATACCACAGTCCATGCAGCTGTGCAGTCCCTGTCTGAGTCTGGCAGGTGTGAAGCCATGGGGATGCAGGTCTGATGGGACAGTTGCAGATGGCAGCAGATCACAGCTAGACAGCAGTCCAGCTGGCACAGGGGGCTAATGTCTCCCAGTGCACAGTCCTGAGAATTTCCTGATGGCAAGTAGCCCTGAGCTGCTCATCAGGGCACCTTTTAATACTGCTGGAGCCAGAACAGGTGCTGGCCCCAGCCACCATCTCCTCCCTGGCTGAAGATCCAGGAGGAACAGGGCAGTGTCAGTTTGCTCAAAGTGGCACAATTTGCTCCACACCAAAGCACATGTTCAACCACATGCACTAGGACTGTGTGAAGTGACTAGTATTCACTTCAGATTTGGATTTGGTTGATTCGGGGGACAGCAATTCAGGTTTGAATCACTGTCCCAAATTGATTTGGCCACACCTGATTCAGAGATTCAGCTGCAGCCAAATCTCCAAATCACACATGCCCCATCCCCCACCTACTCTCAATGGCTGCCCCGCCCATCTTAGTTCCTAGCTCTTTGGGAAAAAAAAGCCCCGACTCACCGGGTGCTGTTGGGTGGGGGGGGCAATCCCCACTGCCCCCCCACTGCCCCACGCCACATGGGGGCCTCTGCTATGAGCTCCCCACACTCTCCCAGCTCCCCCATGGTTGCCTCGCCTGCCCCAGCTCCCAGCCCTTTAGAAAAAAACAACCTCCCCCAGACTAACTGACTCCTGCCTGACAGGGGGTGATCCTCAGTGCCCCCCCACTGTCCCATGCTGCATGGGGGGCTCTTCCATGAGCCCCCAGAAGCCCCAAGACTGCTGCAGCAGCCATTGAGTTTGTTTGTTTTTTTCCTTTCTTAACGGGCTGAGAGCTGGGCAGGCAGGGCAGCCATGGGGGGTTGGGACAGCGGACAGAGGTCAGGGGGCTCATGGCAGAGCGCCCCACATGGTGTGGGGCAGTGTATCATCCCACTGCCTGGCAGCAGCTGGTGAGTTCAGGCTTTTTTTAAAGGGCTGGGAGCTGGAGTGGGTGGGGCAGCCAGAGGTGGGGGTGCTGGGAGAGTGGGCGGGGGTCAGGGGGGGCTCGGGGGAGGGCTGAGGGAGCAGACAAAGGATGGACCCAGGCAGGGGTCCCTCATGATCCCCAACCCTGTCCTCCAGCCCTCCCCCCACCCTCCCCTACTTACCAGCTTGAAGTCCGGGTCCAGTTCCCTGCTGCAGCGGGTGGGGACAGCCCAAATCAACAAAGCTCTTGGAAAGTTTTTGAAATTGATTCAGAGAGTTTCCAATCAATTCGGATCTTTTAATTGGTCCTTGATTCTATTCGGATTCAGGGGTTCGGCCACTGAATTAGGCTGAATCTCCTCCAAATTGAATCAGCACCTGAAGCTTTGCACAGCTGTAGCATGCACTGAGGCACAAATCTCCAGCACACATTTATCCCATTGCTATTTGTTTCACTGCAAGTGCACTCCCTTGCATATGTGGACCTGCCCTTTGGGCACATCCACACATGCAGGCACATGTGCTTGCAGCAGCTCAAATAGCAGTGGCACAAATTTGTGCCTCAGCACACGTGCCTGAAAATGCACCATGCTGAAGCAGCAGGGGCAGGGCAGCCATAGAGAGATGCTCTGGCCAGTTGCCAGAGTGTCTCCTTGGAGGACCCAGCCTCCAGTTGCCTCTGAGCATGTTCCAGAAGTGCACCCTGCACCACTTTTTTCAGGCGTGTTGTTTTTTTTTCTTGTAGCCCAGGTAAATTGGGTATATACTCCCCTTGTCCAATTGAAGGGGATTGTTAGCTGGCAGGTGTGCTATGGGTTGGGAACTGCAGACTGCTCCGTTTCCCTCTGTCCCTATAGATCCAGGCCAGGACAGTCAGGGGACTTAACTATATACAAATGTATTTACATTAACTTATCACAAGGGAGAATAACATGGAGATAAACATATGTACAATGTGTGTATATATATATATATATATATATATATAAGATATCTAAACCAGTAACATAAACAATACCCTCTGGGTAAATGACATAAAACCTTATACCAGTGCTCCAGATACAGGTAAGTCACAGGTAAGTATCTAATCTGAAACAGATAAACCCCAAAGATAAACTCAATCCCGAGGGGAAACCCCAATGTCCTTTGGCTTTTCCCAAGCCCTATAAAGAAGCAGATAACTTTAGGGGGGCCCTCTCAGTGGGACCTCCCCTTTCAGGAGCCCTTAACTGTCCAGGGGGGGACTCCCCTCCCCTGTGGCAATTCTCTTTTCCGTGGAACTCACAGCTCCCAGGCCTGGAGGATGGTCCTTATCCTCTGCACCAGGCTGCTCTCTCACCTGCAGTGGGTTTCTGTTGGGGGGGGGAGTTACAGTCCCCTGGAACAGGGCTCTGCTATGCAGGGCTTCTGGGGTCTCTAGCTTGGCTCTGTCTGCTGGCTCATTAGCCCAATCACTGTCTGGTTCTCTGGACTCAACCTTTTGCTATGGGTTGGAGGCCTGGACTGCCTTGTGCAGCACCAGGCTTTGTCTGCTCCCAGACCCTCCATGCAGCACCTCCTGCACCAAGCTCCCAGCCTCGTTCCGGGGGTTGAGGACCTGAGCCATCCAAGAGCTCCAAAGGTCCTACTCCATGCACCGTCTTGTGCACCGTGTCTCTGGCCGCATGCCAGAGGTTGCAGACCTATATCATCTCATGCAACTCCCAAGGTCTGGACGCCATGTTCTGTGTTGCACACCGAGAGCCTAGTTGCTGGAGCCGTCTGCCATTCCCTGCTGATGGAATTCTTCAGGGGCTCTTCTGGGCTACTACTTCACCCTGATAAGCAGCTCTCCTCGCTCTTCTAAGCCCTACTCTTCTCTCTCCCAGATGTGTTTCCCTCGTGCTGGGCATGCAGCTCCTTTTATATGCTCCAGGGCTCTGCCCCTGAAGTCTTCCAGACCTGAGTGTTCCAGTCTTTAATCAGACTTCAATCAGGTTCATGGGTGGCGGGGGAACTCCTCTCCCCCTCCCCACAGGAAAGGGGTGTGACTGAACTCCTCTTGCTGCCTTCTGATTGGGGGATGAGCTCCACCAATCAAAACAGCAAGATTTCAAGCCTGGAACTCAACCCAAGCTCCAAAAGGCAAGCCTGCTACATTCTGATACCAGATTTTCCATTCTTAGCATTTTTCAATCCTAGCATGCCTTTTGCAGCATCTCAAACTGCTTTGAGATGCTGCAACAGGCATGTACTCACTCGTCTGAATGTGGCCTTTGAGGTTATCTGACATCAATCTGCACTACTTTAACACCACTGCAGCCTTACAAGAAAATATTCAGCTATAATAACTCCTTCCTCCCCATCCTCTTTGAGACAATGTAGCCTCTGTCCACTCTATAAAGTCTACCAGGCAGGTGGCTTTTAAGTCTTGCTGTAAATTTTCAAAGTCTGGGTTATTCCAGCAAGTTCCAGAGTACTAGACTCTTCATAGAGAAGCTATGTGCCCTGTTTCTTTCTTTTGTAATAAGATGAATACAGTTTCACTGTCTCCTCTGACAGCAAGTAGGGCCATATGATATGGAAAGGGAGTGGTTTTCCAGGGAAGAAAGTCATTTGATCAATTTTAAGGAATCACACAAAATACTGAAATTTGATGGCATGTAAGTCCAGATCCACATGAGTATGGACGTTTGTTTCCCCTGGAACAAGATACAGTGGCACACCTTATGCCATTGCTTTTTGTCTCCAGAGAATGCCCATGCCACATGCTCTCTGGCATGCAGCAGGTTACCCTGAGTGGGGTAGGGGAGTCTCGGTCCAGCAACTGTGCTGGCTCCAGCAGCCTTACCTGGCATCCTGGAGGCCTTGGGGTGCTGCTTAGCTCCTGAAGGCTCTTCAGGGAGCTCCATGGGGAGTTGTACAGTTCTGGCATGTGCTCCTGAAGCTGGGAGTCTGGCCAGCAGCTGGAGCATGGCTCTGGCAAGCCAGCCTCTGCACTGCTACCATGTGCACTACCTCACTTTTTTAAGGCACGGGTTTTTTTGACCCCAGAATCTCCTGGAGTCAAACTTCCCCCCTCCCCACAACCGCCCACCCTCTGCACGCTACAAGGTAGCAAAGCATGGAGAATGCCTGCATGTGTGGTGTGTGGCACTGCAGATAGGTGTGCAGTGCCACATATCACATGCCTGCACTTGTCTGAACATGGCCTGAGTGTTTAACCACCATAAATGCCATTGGAAAACCCCAGCTAAGACTCCATGGAACCTAGATTTTGAAGCTGAGAAGGACTTTTATGATATGCTTTATTTTTCTGGGAAGCAGAAGTACACAAGTCTTTTCGAATGAAATGAATGAGAGATAAAATGCAGTCCTGAAAGAAGATATGCAACTGTTATGCAGTTGTTATTTTCTCTTAGGCAAGCTAGTGCAGCATTTGTTTCAAGAGGTCCCCTACCCACAAACTAGGATAACAACAGTTTTCTATACCAGAAAGATATTGGGAGGCTTAAGTCAATAATACTGTAAAGCACTTTGATATCCCAGTGTGGAAATTGCTGTCTAAGTTCAGAGCATTGCTACTGAAGGCAAGGTCATTTCTATTATTTATGATCTCTTCCATAGTTCTTACTCTGTTATTTTATTAAAAAAGTGGATATTCAAATTTTGAAACTCATTTCATTACTTTCTCATTTTCATGGATAGGGATGCATCATAAAAATTGTACTAACTAATTTTATGATTGGATTAGAGGTCCCCCTGTGAAATGCATTACTGAGGCCCAGAGTAATGCATCTCCATGGAATTGATGTGGATACGTTCCTTTGCTTCCATTTGTTTAAAACAGAACTACAACAAAGGACGTTTTTTGTCTAGGAAAAATATAGCAAAACAATGTATTTACAATTTTCTTCCAAAATTCTATTCAGCCACCTACATATAGGTTGAAATAAAACATGAGGATTAAAACTATATTCTTTGATATTCCCCATTATTTTCAGACTGTATTACATTAAAGAAGTTTAACTCTTCGCTCAAGGAGAACCACTCACCTTTTCCATTTTTAGAACACTTTGACATCTACCCATATATTAAAAATCCATTGTCTATACCCAAGCTCTTTCATAGCAGACCATTTCCTCTGAGGAACCTGTTATTGCTTAACAATAACCTATATAATCAAACTCCAGGAATCCTATAATGATCTTCTCACTGTTGGCATTGGATTCATAACCTAGCCCTGATACCCTGCTCCAGGCGAACACAACCTTCAGACCGACCAGACTTCCTCCAGTTAATAATAGGCAAATTTTATTGATACACAGTGATAGGTAATAAGAGCAATACAGGCAAAGCCATTTCAGAGGACAGGGATTCATTCTGGTGTTTCAGATCACTGTCCTGTTTTGTTTTGGCTGAATCTGTTTTGAAGAGTCAGCTCCACCAAATCTCCTCCAAATCTGTTTCGAACGGGCTGCAAGGCAAACTTCACTCTGCCTGCCTTGAACACTTTTAAATTGTGTGACAGACAGGCTTTTAGAAATCAATTAACCCTTGCCATTCCCCTAAACCATTGTTCTAATATATTATCTACCTTACCTACAAGCAAATTCCTAAAAAAACCCTCTAAATATAATTTTCTAGCCATCACTCACATCACTGTAATAAAAGTACATATTGCAATATATAATAATATTGTAATGAGACAGCAATATGTATTGTATTATAATAAAAGCCACCAACCACTTGGGAGGGGTGTCAAAGGCTAACTACATGCATTTAGTAGTGACTGAAATAAATAGCAGATATCCAAGAATATCAAGAACAATACATGCCAATTTTCCACTTTTAATACCCATGAGTCTCATTCATTTAAATGATCATAAGAAAAATGAGCTAAAACCCCCCCCCTATATGTATATAAAACAAACATACTCATTAAAAGAGATAAAGCTATGTGATCCTGTTACATCAATAAAGGTGAGAAATCACCTAATGATTTTGTTTCTGCATTGTACTCCCAACTGTATGGGACTGGGATTGAGATGATTTTGCAAGTTGTAGGTGATGTCAAATCTATATCACAACCTTGAAGACAACCCCCATCTTCACCTGCTTTCATTTCCAACCATTTGATGTTTTTTGGTCTTTTTCAAGCATTAAAAAATGCCATGTATTTTCAAGTTTTGTTCAAGGTTATTTCCTTGCTTGCTTTTGTATTTTATTTTTTTCTGGTTTTGTTTCTGAAAAGCTGGGTCACCATTCTATAGTCTTTATTACTAACCTTCTTGGGTAATTTTATGTAAAATTACATTTTTTAGCTCTAACTACAGTCTACTGGAAGCTTTAAATCATTTGATCTCATCATTTTAATTAATATCTGCCAAGTGGAAACACACAGTTTGTGTAGCATCATACATCTGCCCTTGCTGCCTCATATTTCCACAGCCCAATCCAAATATCATACATCGTGTGGCTGCAGGAGTGGGAGCTCTTTCCCCTGTTGTGCATTTAGCTAGTTCCACTTAGGACAACCCAGACAGTTTATTTTTGGTTGCTCCAGACTGACCAGAGCTTTCAGCATTGGAAAATGGAAGAGAGACAGAAAGGGCACGTCCAGAAGAGTGTGCATGTGCATTTTGTGGTGCCTCAAAGGATTTTGAGGCACTACAAAATTCATACAGTGTATGTAAAAAGGTTCCCCATGGTGTTGCAGTGCAGATCCAAAATTAGATACTGGGAAATCCTGGTGCCTAAAAAAAAAATGATGTAAAAAAAAGCAGAGTGGCACATATAGCTGCAGTGTGCTCTGCCCAAAACTAGAGCTTGACTGCTGGACAGGCTCCATGCTCATGGATTGCTGCCACTGCAGCCCCAGAGGGCCCCTAACACCCGAGGTAAGGCTGCTGGGGCCAGCCTAGGTGTTAGCCCCAACCTCCTAAATCCCACCCAGGGCAATTTGCCACATTCCAAAGAGCATGTGCAGGGGCATTCCCCGGGACAAGTAGGAGCTGTACAAGTATATGCCACTGCTATTTGTCCCTGGGGAAATGTGTGTGCTTGCCTGGGTGCACTCAAAGTGGCTGGTATGAGTCAATATCACTGAATCTAAACAGTTCTAAACCTTGAGACTCGGTAGATTGCCAAGATTGCAGATGAAAGACTCCAAGACTACAGGAGTGAAAAAGGCTTCTTTCTATCTCAATGGTATCCTGCTATCACAAAGAGAAAAGGTAGTCTACAGGGCCACTGCAGAAAAGTGGTAGAAAGTTTGGGGGAGAGAGTTTTGAAAGCTGCAGGGGACAGGATATTAAAATGTTTGACGGCAAGAAAGTATGAATGAAGGCATTTGATGTAGAAAGAAGGTTGTGGGGGATGAAAAGAGAAGAGGGAGTCTGAGTTAAGCAGTTAATTATCTATTATATAAAAATAAAATCAAAGTCACATTCTTTTTACAAACCCTGTAAAAATGCAGAAGTTCACATACCTTGTTTTATGATTGTGCAATCAGTTTACATTGGGTATAATGAAAGTGCTTGCCTTTAAACAGACCATATGCATTCTCTACTGAACTTCTTTTTGTCAGATACTGTTGTATGTTTTGATCTTCATGGCCTGACTTGGTATCTGCCTGCTCAAAATACTTCTGATGTGATCAGAAATTATTTGGAAAGTTGTGGCTTGGCTTCTTTAAATATAACTGTGAAAAGAAATTACAAGACTAGATTTTGTGTTGTCCCTAACTCCTCTAACTTGCTAGTTAGTCTTTTTTGTGGTGGTCTCCCATTTTCACTGCTCCTTTTATCTCACATTTAGAATAGCAACAGTTCTACTTTTTCTACTTAGTTTACTCCCACCGTGTACTTAGCTATTTTTTCTCTCTCTCTCTTTCTCTGCTAGAAGAAAAAGTCAAGGAAACTATAACCTAACAAAACAATATATCAAGAACAGTGATGATTATACACACTCCCACTCATCCAGTTACTCACTCAAGTTCAAATGGCTGATTCCCTTGACATGCAACTTTTACATGTACAGAACATATTTGTTTTTAGAACAACTCACTGTTGTTCACTCACTGAATATATTTAAGAAATGGCTGTTGCATAACTCAGGGATACACTGTGGATTTTGGTGTCTTTTCATTCCTATAAATGGTGCCTCGTGGTTAGAACTAGAGCAGGATATAAATGATAAGTCTCTACTTTTTCTTCCCTCATATACCACATCAACACAGCAGAATGGATGTGACACTTGATTTCCTCAGGAACAGTTGTGAAGACTACAGTCCACATTGTTGTAGTCAGATGTAAGCCTAAACAGAAGGTATTATCATCATTGTCATTGGTATGGATTACATTTCCAGCCCATCCAAGGCATCTTTAAATTAGCAAAGCAATGTGAAAAGGCTTCAGCAAATCTGCGAAATGGGCCCAATTAATATTGTTAAAGATACTAACATTTTAGTAGTCAAGTAGAATATTCTCCTACATAGTAAAATAAAAGTATTATTATTATGATTTTCCTTTTCCTTTGATAGTAACCTCTCTGTACAACAGCTCATGGGCAGAAGGAGAGATTCAGTGTATTTTATATGCAATAGTCATGAGTCCTTCTAAAACTAGGTCACTTAAGTAATCCATGGGGTTCCCAGTCACTCAATTTTCTGGAATTGTCAAAGCTGTTTTTTTTTTCCTGGGATATGTATAAATTAGGGAAGAAGAGTTGACAGAAGGTGAGAATTTAGTCATGTCTCTTAAGTTAGCGTGAAATACCAATAAAAACTCCTAGCTGTAATCAAACTTTTAAAAGTTAAAATTATTGTAGTTCATAGTAGCTATGTCACTATGCTGACATGAATATGTCAGTGTGACCTTTTTTGGTACCCAGATGCTGCTAAATGTTATGCAAAATCATGGATGGAGATGATCAAAGGACTACATGACAATGAAGGCTTGAATTTGATTCCTGAAGCTGTAATCCCATTTGTGGCTGGGGTCACTGGCTAAGGGCTGGCTGCAGAGGAGAGAGAAACAGTGACTGTGGTGATTCCTTTAAAGTGTTTAAAAAAAAGATTTGATACAAACTCCCTCTCAAACTGCAGGCCTGTGGGAGTGGTAGAAGGAAAGCCATAGTCACAATCTGTCCCCTGGTAAATCTATGGCACTCTTATATTTACTCACAGACATTTTTATTTTCAGGGGGTAAAATCTGAAGTGCCCTAAAGGGCATCATACATTATGGATTGGTAAGTAGATAGGGGTGTACAATGCTGTATCTCTGATGAGTAGAAAGAGCAATGGAAAAACAGTGTAAAAAGAAGTAGAAAATGTAAGATAAAAGCAGTCATGGTCATCTGATGACACGTTCTAAATATAACTTATTAAAGATTCATATCAAGGACTTCATTGTGAATTGCATATAAAATATTAGGAGTAATGTAGAACTTCTCTGCCCCAAAGGGGCCTGAACGAGAGAGAACATTTCCCTGCTCTGTTGCACTAAAAGTGAAGTAATTTGCTACATTCCTTTATGAGTATATTTTCACTTAATGCAATTATGAGTGTGCACATAGCCATGGACCTGTCAATTCTGCTCCTCCTTAGTCCCCTTCTGATTGAAAGCATCTCCTGAGGACTCCTCTGAGTTCAGGCGCTGTAATTTTGGGCTGTCCTAGGCTGGCTGTACAAGGTGTGTCTTTAATCCTCTTCCCCCAACTTTCAGTACCAAGTAAAGGCCAGAAATTTAGCCTTAACAGTTTCATCCAGTTCCATTGAACTCAATGGAAGTCTTTCAACAACTATTTGGAGTATGATCAAATCTCTGTTCTCTTTCAGTGTTTCATAGAATTCACTGGTTCCCCCCATATTGCTACTTACATTTACTCAGGACCACATAAATCAAGCAAATTTGAAGTTGATGAAGGGACTTAAGGTCCAAGGTTCTGGCTGCCTCCTCTACTCCCCGTTGTTTATATACTGTACAATAGTAGTTGAAAAAAGGCCCTTGGAAGGCAGCAGTAATCTGTTATAGGCCAGTTAAACAATCTGTTTAGCAAATTTGACAGTACTATCATATCATGTAAATCAATATAAAACTATTTTAAAATTTAACTTTCACTTTCATTTTTTAAGCTTAGTACATTTTGTAACTAGCTTCCCAAACACCTGCAAACTCAAGGTTAAACTCAGGCAAACTCAGATGTCTACAGCAAGGTGTTAAAAACAAACACAGCTGTTTTAGGTGACAGAATGTCAGATTTTATTCCTATATTCCAGGAATCTACTAGATTTATGAATGTCAAGGGCAAGCAGAGCATATACAGAGATCACAAAGGAAAAAGGGGAAAAAAAAGTGTTGTGTATTTTTCAATTACATTACACAATAGTTGCCAAGCAAGTAAATACTGAATCTAGAAGGAACCTAGAATGTGGCAATGAATTGAGAGTTTCTATGCACTTGATGAAATTTAAAGATCTAGATTTCATATCTTGTAACAAAGGAAATTTGGGAAGAAATTAAAACTGTCTCTTGCACAAAAATGTTTTACCTGCCTGGTCCCATTCCATCCCCCACCCTACCACCCAAATTACTCTTTCCTTTAAAATTTGTGCTGAAACTGTCCCATTTAAAATACCTGTCCTGGAAATCTCATTGAAAATGGGACAAAATCATTTATTTGAATTAACCAACAGGATGCTTGGGACAGATGTTTAAAACAGGACATATGGTCCTGGCTATGTTCCTTGACTATGCTCCTATCCCATAGCCAAGTTTTTAACTGGTATGAGTTGAAGAAAGAAAATGCTGTAACCTTGAATGACAAATCTTCTACTTAAGTACCTTCAATTTATTGAAAATAAGGATGAAAGCTTATATGTCCCTAGAGCTAAATTGGATTTGACTGGTAACTACATAGGAGTTACAGATGAACTCTTTAAGTAATAAGGATCCTGTTTTTTCTTGAAATGTCAATAGTAAAAAAGAAAGCAAGAGGAGTGAAATGAAGAAGAAAGGAACCTGTAGTGTAAGGAGAATGGACCCTCTTAAGTATCCCTTAAGAGATTAGTAATTAGTTAAATATATTGTTCGTTTAAATTACACACATGTGCCTAGAGTTTACTTTGTAAATGATTTTACTTAGCAGTGCCCCATATTAACATAATACATTTCCAAGAGAACTAATGGACTCTGAGTCCCTGAATTACTTTTCCCCCTCATTTATCTTTCTTTTTTCACAACACTCTTTCTTATTTTTTATGCTATTGAAGTTCTTTACTGGGGATTACTCATTCCCTTTCAAAAACTTTCAGCCAGAATCACTAGCCTAGCCACAGGCTTACCACAAACACCTCTCTCTCTGTCCTCATTCCCCAAAAGAATAAAAAGATGTGATGTAACCAGAAAGTTGACTTATGCTTAAGCAGTCTCTATTGGCTTCTGGTAGGCAAGTTTGCATTGCTTTTCTCATTTTCATGTCTGAATTTTTTCCCCCGTACCATTTCATTTCCCTTAACATAACATTGGAGTCTAAATCCCCTGAAAAACATGTCTGATATTGCTGTGGAATAACAATCTAGGAAATTTGAGATGCCAAGCTAGTTGCAGTTTGAATTATATATATATCTCCTCATGATGTAAAGATTAATGCTGAGGTTACAGAAAGGCAACATTCACATTTCAGAATGTGAAAACAGAATGCCAAGCAGTAATGTGACTGCACAATACCCTCATGAGACAAATATTATGTCCATGGTTAGACTTCTGTAAACTGAGTTATAGACAGAGGTAAAACTAAAGCTGTTATAGCATTGTCATGAAAAAAAACCCCAAACCTGAAGGTTTCCCACTTACAAGGCATCAAAGAGTTCCAGTTATTGCTATTGCAATGATAACCAAAGGGTGCTTCTGTTTGCCAGGTAAAATTAAAGTCTTATGCTACATAAAGTGTCAGGACAAGGGTTGAGGTTTTTGTAGAATATAATATAAAAAGCTCAAGAAATTATCCCAGAAGAATTATTACATAGCTAGTAAGAGCAACTTTAAGTCATTTCTAGAGTAATTTTTGGGTGCTGACAGATGTGGAGGGGAAAAAAAACCCAACCAAAACAGCACATTACAGGAAGAGGTAGCATATTACTTCAACCCAGCTGTCCAGTATCTGCATAGATGGGATGCATCAGCGGGGCTTTCTGGCACTTTTATCTAAAACTTGTTCAATCAGCTATTAGATAACAGTGCCAAAAAGCCCCTCTGAAGCAGCTAATCTAAACAGATGTTGGGTGAGGCAGGTCAAACTAATGCAGCGCGTGTTCTGGGCATGTGCTGTGCTCGGTGCAGGGGCATGACAAGCTGAAAGTAAAGCACCATTTTTTGTGTTTTTTCATGTCTGTAAGCAGTCTTTTTTATTTTTTTAAACAAAGAACCACCAATGGAGGAGTGAGGCAGTAAATATTCATTTTAAATTTGCATTGTTAAAACACATACTCTGCACTTTAATATAAAAACTAAAAAACAAACAAGCATGGGGTAGGTGTTGTGGGTAGGTCTTGCTTGACAAATTTCATTTCCTTTTATGACCAGGTGACCTATCACCTGGACAAGGGGGAAGAGATTGACACTGTATATCTTGACTTTAAAAAAGCCTTCAATCTGGTATCCCACGATCACCTCTTGGCTAAACTGGCTAACTGAGGCCTCGACCTCACCACGATCCGCTGGCTGGGGAATTGGTTCTGTGGTAGGACCCAGAGGGTGGTGGTCGACAAGAGCCAATCATCTTGGTGCGCTGTGACCAGTGGGGTCCCTCAAGGCTCTGTCCTAGGTCCTATACTATTTAACATCTTCATCAATGATGTGGACATTGGTGTCAGAAGTGGACTGGCCAAGTTTGCCGGTGACACCAAACTCTGGGGTAAAGCATCCACACCTGAGGGCAGGAGGGTAAC
>NW_005842673.1:55027-68028 GCF_000455745.1 Alligator sinensis | reverse complement strand
CCTTCAGTGTGAGGCTGCGGCTAGTAAAGCGAGCAAAATACTGGCTTGCATCCATACATGCTTCTCTAGCAAATCCCGGGACATCATTCTCCCCTTGTACTCAGCCTTGGTGAGGCTGCAGCTGGAGCCCATCCAGTTTTGGGCTCCACAATTCAAAAAGGATGTGGAGAAGCTTGAGAGGGTGCAGAGGAGAGCCATGCACATGATCAGTGGTCAGGAAAACAGACCTTATGATGAGAGGCTGAGAGTCATGGGGCTCTTCAGCCTGGAAAAGCACAGGCTCAGGGGTGATCTGATGGCCACCTATAAGTTTATCAGGGGTGCTTACCAGGATCTGGGGAAACATCTGTTCACCAGAGTGCCCCAAGCGATGACAAGATCGAATGGTCACAAACTTCACTGCAACCGATTCAGGCTGGACATAAGGAAGAACTTCTTCACTGTCCGAGCCCCCAAGGTTTGGAATAGCCTACCACTGGGTTCAAGCACCCACTTTGAACGCCTTCAAGACACATTTGGATGCTCATCTTGCTGGGATCCTATGATCCTTGCTGACTTCTTGCCCCTGGGGCAGGGGGCTGGACTCAATGATCCTCCGGGGTCCCTTCTAGCCCAAATGTCTATGAAATCTATGAAATCTATGAAAGAAAAAACACCCCAAAAATAGTTTATGAAGTAATGGAGGTGGGCCTATATGGCCAATGAATTTTTGACTAGTTGTACAGCATTAGGACTGTGTCAGGTGAGGGAATGACATATAGAATCAGCTTATATTGTGATATTATTACTAGATAATTTATTTGATTATAAAACTAATGTTTATTTTCAAGAAGTTTTAAAGATGACAGTGCTCAGATACTGTGTTAGAAATATTAATTCAAGTTTATATTAGCCATATCTGAAGTTTCTCTCTGTGCAGAATTAAATGTAGAGGAACAAAAGGAGAGGAGATGGGGGAAGATGAATGATTGCATATTAGTACAGCATCCAAATACCAGTAATTTATCTCTTTTAATAGAATGTTTGCTTGATTTGTCTTTAAGAAGTTGCTGATAACAATTGATTGATGCAGTGGGTTGGAATGTTATAGACAAGATGTCTGTTCTATAATTATAATTGTAATTCAGAGAACAACACATCCAGGACAGTAAAAAGAGGTAGAAGTTACTGAGTCATTCTAGGCAATCATTTGAATAAAAGGCTATATCTTCATACAAAGTAAAAGAATCCTTATTTTAAAAACCACAAACTCAGTTCTACCCCAGCTATCACTTCTCTGTATTTGATTGTGAAGGAGTAAACCGTATTCCATTTGGAGATTAAGGCCTTCAATTTTCATAGAGGACTGCATAGGCACACTGCTGAGCACACTTGATTTTCAAAGTAGGAACAGGACTTTGCACTCTGTGTATATCATTGATCCTCTGGATCATGGTGTATGTGTAAGAGATCTAGTTGAACGCCTAATGAATCTAACTGTGGCTGAGAAGACCAATTCAAGAGTGACACAGCTTGTTATAAGTTTCACAGATCCATGTGTTGTCTGAGTTGGAACCCAAATTTACAGCATGCTACTTCCTCATTTTTTGCTTTGCTTCCATCCTCTGGATCAAAGCTGCTTCACGTTGAGCTACACCCAGTATCAGATATATTTTTTAGATTGGACAGGATTCTGTGCAATCCTCCCAGCTTCCTACACTGACATTGAATGACTTCATATCATTTTTGTACATGTCATGGTACAACCATAGAGGGTGACTGCTTTCTAAAGCTTTCTGACATCTCACTGTACAAAATATTCATGAGGATATGGTCTCCTACCATTCTCCTGATATGGCCAAGCCATTGCAAACTTATCTTCTTGATAGTAGTTTCTAAGTGTGTCACTCCTACAGACTCCAGCACCTCTGTGTTTGGCATTTTGTCTCCACACTTTATTTTCAGGATCTTGTGCAGGTATCTCATGTGGAAGCTGTTCAGTTTCCTGATATGCCTAGCATATGTATTTCAAGTTTCTGAACCATAAAACATGGATGACAACACACAAGTATAGTAGATTTGCATCTTCACCTTAGTTGATAGCACTCTGTGGACTGACTGTAATATTTAAGAACTATCTGAAACCTGCAAAACATTTGTGATTAATTTTTATTGCAAAAGTATTTATTTAAACACAGGTTTTTGAGTTATCCTTTAACTAAATAATGTAACAGAATCAAAACTTCTCACCCTTGAAAGACACCATTCCTGCTGCCCTCCTGCTGCCTTCCCAGGGCAGTCCCAAGTGGTCCCAGGTGGTGGGAAGGTATCAGGGATGGTGCACAGGATGCTGGAAGCGCGCTAAGCCCATGCTTCCCTGAGCACACCCAGGCTTCCAGCTCCCCATGCACTGTTGGATTTGGCAGGTGCTACCTGTGAGCTGGGGTGGCACCTGCACAACTAGCACCCCACCCAGGCAGTCCTGGGGGGCTCTGCCACCATGGAGGGAAGCATCAGCCCCGCCCCTGAAGTTCAGGGGCTCTGCGACCTGGCAGCAACTCATATGGGCAGGCTCTGCCGAGGAAAAAATATAGTGGCAAGGGGCCTGATCTTCTGTTTTCCTCCCAGAGCCTGCTTGCATTTCCCATGGCTAGGCTGTGCCCTGCCAGTAGGCTCTGAGCTGTGGGGGACCATGGTGCTTCCCTCCATGGTGGCAGCACGCCCCAGGCAGCACCCATGCACTGGCACCTTGCCTGGGTGGTCCTCAGGGGTGCAACACTGTGACCGTTTGGCCCACTGGCAACTTGTCCCCCAGCCATGGGAGAGGTGGGCAGGCTCTGGGGGGAAAAAAAGGGTCAGGCCCCTCACCACTGTTTTTTTTTTTCCTCCTTCAGCAGAGCCTGCCCTCTGTCTGTCCAGAGCACTCTGATTGGTTGCTTCAGGAAGCATTGTGATTGGCTGCCAAGACAACCAATTAGAATACTCTGGACAGACAGAATAAGAATATTATTATTACAGACTAATAAATTGACCATCAAGAATGATGGGGGAGGGGCGGCGGGGGGGACAGGGACAGAGAGCTGCCACCCACCACTCTGCACCACCACCGCCTCCCAGGAGTAGGGAGAGGGAGAAGCTTGTCCAGCTGTCCCCTCCATCCCCCCCCACCCAACAGCACCCTGCACCACTGCTGCCTCCAGGTGGTGGCCTTGCCCCCACCCCTCTGGCCCTGCTCTTTGGAGGTGAAGGCAGTGGTGGTACAGGGTGGTGGTGGTGCAGTGCAGGCCTTGCTCCCTCTCTCTGTCCCCTCCATCCCCAGCATGTGTGTCTGTCTATGTGGACCACTCTGATTGGTTGTTTCAGTCAGCATTCTGATTGGCTGCTGAGACAACCAATCAGAGTGCTCCAAGAGCATTACACATAGACAGACATGCAGAGACAGATGGACTAAGCCCTTTATATAGAGAGAATTCTAGACAAACTCAGTGTCACTGGACACTGTGTCATTGTTAGGTTAGAATTTTGTCCAATACTGTGCCTCTAGCTTCCCTGGCTCTCTGTAGCACCTCCAGCTTCAAAGAGTTCCTTCTTTGCTCAGCTCTAGGGAAGGTGGGAGGGGGGAAGGGGTTTTCCCCTTCAAATTTGGGGAATGGAGTGCCAAACAGCACAGGACATATCTCTGCTTCAAACAAAGAGTCTGTTAACATGCCATCACAGTGTCTCTTGCCTTCCCTGGGACTCCTGATTTCTCTCCCTTCAGGTTCTTGAGCCTGCCTTTATTTTCTAGGCACAATGAACAAAAAAGTTACAGCAACAAAACTATAGCAGTTAATGTGGGAACTAACATTTACCCAATATTCTTATCAGGAACAAGATAGTCTCTGGGGTCTACTTTTAGACCCAGATTTATCTTCCCTTCTTCTGTTGGGGTGAAAGGTGCATCTGTATGGCCTACTATGAAACTATCTACAGCAGTGGTCTCCAACCTTTTTAAGTAAGAGATCACCTTTGGCATTTAAAAGCAACTCAAGATCTACCGTGTGCTGCTGCTCCCCTCCCCCTCCCTCCCCCCCCAGCAGGTAAGTCTGTGGGGAGGGAAGTGAGGTGGCAGATCAAGGTAGAGGGAGAAAAAATATTTGAGGGGCATGCCTCCCCAGGAGGTAAGTCCCACGCAGCTGGTGCTCCACTCAACTTACCCCTGCTCCTGCCTCTGCAGCACTGTCCCGCATCGCAGAGGCTTCAATTTAGGCCCTGCCCCTGGACTGACCTGATGGGGTGGGGTATGCACGTGCATGCATGTGGGCACTCAGCCGCCTACCCCAGCCTTGGATCAACTCCAAGATCTACCTCAAAAGGCTCCAAGATCTACCGGTAGATCGAGATCCACTGATCTACCTATAGATCTATCTCCTGTAGATAACTGATCTACAGGAAAAAGTGCTTAGACAGCCCTCTCCAAAGTGTTCCCCACAAGAACTCCATGACAGAACTCAGCCCATATAGCCTCCTTGGGCACAACGCCCATTCAGTACTTTAGAGTTAATTCAGACATAATTTAACATCAAAGTACTGCCTGATAATCATTAACACGTTCCACAGGAACTCCCTCATAAATCAATTCCAAACCATAATCTCTGAACCAGCAACAAAGGGGTTGCCTCTTTATTTACTCACTTTGCCAAAAAGTTGTCTTGGTATTGCTTCATATGCAATTTAAATGTCTAGACCCACCGTGCTTAATCCTGTCAGCAAGATGCTAATTAATTACTTTGTTTAGTGTGTTTAACACAGCAGTCGATCGTTTACTTCTTTACACAACATACGGGCTAAAGGTTAGATTATTGTTATACTGACAGCAAAATACAAAACCAGGTGGCGTTTACTGCAGTATTACATTGTGAAGCAAAATGCTGCGTAAATCAGACAACAGTTCATCAACAGATGTTATATTATGCAAATTTTTTCAGATCTTGTCATCCTAAAGAGGCCTAAAGCATTAAAATCATGTGCTTTTATGCTAAGACTCTACTTTCTGAGTGGAATGCTAATTACAAGAATTTGAAGATATTTAGAGCAATTTTTAGGCCACTCTCTATACTCTTACCCACATAGGGACAGATAGAAACTGGGAGAAGAGACATCATTCTTCTTTCCTTATACTCCTTTTCCATGGGTATTGCTGCAAAATAAGATTTTTTTTTTACACACAGTAAGCGGTTGCTGCTGTACCTGTTTTTACTGGGTAAAATTCAATTTGCCCATATGAAGGTAAAGAAGTGAAAGCTTGAGGGCACAGGTTAAAGATGTCTTTTAATTTTCAGCCACAGGATTCAGTTACAGCCACAGTCCCCTATGCTTTTCTCTTTCAACCTTTCTGTCTGTATTGTCATTTAATGTTGGGGCAGTAGAATATGTATAATCACTGGTGCAATGGCACCCTAACCTTTGTCTCCCTCCAAGCTCCTGATTTACCATAGAGTGAATGTGTTCATAATTAGGCCCCTAAATTGGGCAGGCCTACTTTGGTAATATTTTACTTATCATCTGATTAGGCCTCTTTTCAAGAGATGAGGAAAAAAAAGGTGAATTCTTTTTTTTTCATAGAGAATAAAGTAATTGGATCATTATAATAGAAATGAACATAAGGGGAATATTATGTTTTTAAGTCTGTGTGCTTATCATTCAGGTACATTCCTTTTTTGCAGTAACTCCACATTGCCCTTTTCATTTACATATCTCTTGAGTAAACTTGAAACTAGAGCTGAAATGGACCTAGCTAAAAGAATAGTTGCTGGCTTTAGAAGCCTTTTACTGCTATTCTTAGAGATACTTCCAGTAATGCAAGCACTTGCTTCTTTAGGGCAGATGCCAGCTTTGAAGTTGACCCTTAATCATTGCTTCCCTTCATCATACACACATTTATCCACTGGAGTCTAAATTTCTGCTTCAATACTTGTGAAATCTATGAAAAAAGTCGCCCATGGTAGTAAAATAGATTAACTTACTCCAGGACCAGATTCCTTTTCTATGGAAATCAGGCTTACCCTCATCTAACTTCCAGTAAGTTTTTCATAAGTCCATCTAGTCTTTGAGAAAAATAATAATATCCAACAGAGCCTAAAATATGGAATGACAGGAGGTGAACTCAGATCAGCTCTCCCCTTTTTAAATGTATTGGTAAGAACAATGCTTTGTGCATGAAGTCCTTAGCTGCCTATTTAGCACAACAATCAATGTCAATGGGGATTTAGAGATAATGCATTTTTTATTACAACACTGTCATGTAATTATGTGTGATTATATATACATGCAGGTACAAAAATTCTGTATATCTTATACAGATTTTATTCGGTACTGGCTGTGACTAGAGTTAACATGTAATTTCAAAGTTTATGTCTACTGCTTCCTACCCTTACACATGCCCTACTCCCTCCCCACCATCCTGACAAAAAGACATGTGATATAAACCAGCAGTTATTGTCAACTGGAATAGATTTACTGACCCTCCCACATGTGGGGAATGTTGAGGATACTTTTAGAAAGGAGTTAGTCCTTGATTCTCACTCCTGCATGAGTCTGACAGCATTTAAGATATAAAGCAAGATGCATCTGGTTAATTGGGCTGTGCAATGCTTTGGTCCCTTATTGGATTTGGCTGAGATTCAGCCCAATTTGGTGGCTGAATCTCTGAATCTGAACCAAACCAGAGTACCCTTTAATCTCTCCAAATTGTTTCGGAACCCTCCTAAATAAAAGAGAGCAGCATAATTTGGCATTTCAAATGGCAAGTGTTTAAATTAACTTTAGGTGAAAAAGAGAAGACAGATTTGTTTTTGGACTAATACCAAGTAGTTTATTTAACACATTTTAGGCCTCAGTTCTGCTATGATTTACACTTAATTTTAAATGTATGCAGTCCAAGTAATCCTTCTGCACTAGCATAAAAGATTGGAATGCTATTTATTATTTTCTCTAGTACTTAGAGATCCTTCTTATGTCTGTGCTTTGTAGGCCTGAATGTGTTTATTGTCTCAATATCTTTGAGAAAGAGGGAGAAATTCCCATTTTACAGATGGCTACTTGAGTCTTATTGAGACTAAGACCCCAGTTTTCTAAATGATTGAGGTGCCTAATAAGATACATACACCAAAATAACTTTAGGGATTTGGGCCTATGTAATTTACTCAGTGTCTCAGGGTGAAGTTTCACATTACACTTAGATCATACTAAGAGCACTTAAAATGTGAGCCTCTGAACATTGAAGCTCATTAAGTCATGCTAAGTGCCCTTGGAGCATCTCAGATTTATGCCACTTGAGGCAAACGTTGTCTCTAGGCCGTGCTACCTAGCTCATATTAAGATAATCGCACTCTGGTCCACAGAGGTAAAATGAACAATTTACAGTCCTCCAGTATCCCAGGATGTACAGCTCCCCACTCCCATTTACCCCCTCTCTCCCCTCCCCAGAAAGGATAGAATCCAAATGCCTTGGCTTCGAGCCATGTCCCTGCTCATCAGCTGTCCAGTGGCAATGCAGAGCTCTGCAGGAAAGAAACAGTATTAACCCTTATGTGAGACTTCTCACAGCATGTTTTAACTTTAACATTGCTTAACAGTCCACAGATTTAGTATGGTCTCAGTGTAATGTGTAACTGCACCCTCACAGAGTATGTGTGAGGCAAAATGGGATATAGAACCTGCTCTTCAATTCTAAAGCAAGAAAGAGATGGGATCAGCTTGTACTGCAGGTTGGATATGACATAATCAAAAGGAATTAAATAAGAGTGATGGCTTGCAGTTACTCAAAAATCTTTTACAAATATATTATGCACTTAGTATGAACTGTGCAAAATACATAATGTAATATGGTATGGGAGAGTGCATGTTGTAGCCAGGTATAACTTAAAGGAGCAGCTGAATACAGTACCAGCAATGATGATGATTTGAAAAATAAATTATGTACATCAAATAAAAGTGAGAAAATATTCTGAATATCAAAATATTGGTGACTGAGTTCCCTTTACTTTTGTAACTAGACATGATTTGTGATCCTAGCTGACAAAGGGGAGACCCTTTACAACTGCATCCAAGATAGTAAAAATAGTCTATTTCTCTAGTTATGTTACTAATATCTTCCTGCGTGGTGTTACATAGAAATGGTTGCATGAATACATATAGAATAAACAAAAATAATTCAAATTACAAATGGTTCAGTCCTTCTGTTTTTTTTCCCCTTGTTTCAGGCAGTAGCAAAGAGACAGTATGCTAAAAATAAAGCAGATCACTTTTTAGATTCCTTTTGGCTCCATTCTTGTGCTATTGAAGGCACTGACAATTCTGCCAGTAAACTAAATAGGTTATTGTATGCTAAGTATATATTGCATTTTAATTGTAATATGAATGTTCTCTGCTAGCTGGCAGGTACTCTTGTGCTGTTTTTACAATGCCAGTCCTGCTTGTGGAGAAGTGATATCATTTTTTAGTCCAGTGTTTTCTGTGTGTAAAGTGTCTCAGCGCCTTTACAAGTGTTTGGTCAAAATGCATCAAGGCAATATGTTTTATGGAGACATATCAATTTGAACAGAGTTTTGATCAGGAGGTTTCTGACGGGGATTTCCAGTTCACTGCCAGATAGAAAGAGAGTGGGCACACATTGATGTGCAAGACTCTTAGATAAACATTTTGTATCAAAACATGTGCTTTGACACAATTCAATTCCACAAAAATGGTCAAAGGGTTGGGCTGTCATTCCAGTGCAGAATGCAAACAAATGTTGACATTTGAAAAGTTGTCATGAAATAGAATTGTCACTTTTCCAGCCAGCAATACTTGGCTTTCACTTCTTGGGAAATGGTTTATAACTCCAAGTTATTTTAGACATGGAAGTGAACTCAATGGCCTCATTGTAGGCTGTTTTTATCACAAAATCCACAGCATGTTAGCACAATCAGCAAGAAATATTGTATTTGCCACCTACACAGTATAAAGAGAGGGCAAAAAGACTGATAGGAATAGTTTAAATAATTGGGTTTTATGCAATTTCCCCCCAACACTGACCTGTAAATGCATGCTAAATAGACCCCTTTCCTGCAAAGCAAGAGTAAATACACCTAAATATTTTGTTAGCTTTTTTTATTTGGACTATTGCATATCTATTGGCAATCCTATTGATGTCTCATGCAGATTCACATACTAAATATTCCTAATGACCTTTTTTGTCCAGCAAAGCTTTGCCTACAAAGACTCATCTCCTGAAAATAAATTAATCCCATAGAATTTGCTGTAATTCCTAAAGCAAATTACCATACAAGACATCACATATAAGAAACATTATACCTCTAATCTCATTTTAAGTATCTTCTTTTCTTACTAGTAGTTACATTACCTCCAGTAATTCCCTCACAGTTGACTAACCTACTCACTTTTTTCTGGTATTTGTAATTTATGACAAATAGAATGAGCTTTTGAGACCTGGCTTTAGCCAACATCATTTCATGCTTGGTGTCTAGTGACTATTAAAGATAATCAAACTTCTCTCTAAGAATCTGACATCACTACTGTTTCACAGTTTAGTTTTTGGATAAGCCAACATGTTTCTCAGAATTGATGCCATGAAGTGACAGCATGTTATGCTGCTCACCAGAGTGTATATGTTTTCAAATGTTAATAGAGTTTGATCAGACATCAAAATTTTGATCTTTGAAGAGAAACTTTGGGTATGCTTTGTTCCACACTGATGAATAAGATTTCTATTATCCCAACTACACAAACAGCTGTGATTTACATTTGCAGCAGTGAACTGTGGTTGTTTCATCTTAATTAATTACATTTAGATCACATTTGGGGGAGAACATATCTTCTGTGTGACCCCTGCCTCTTCATTCTGAAGTCTTTGACATATCTGGAAAAAACATTTAATTCTCCCAGCCAGTCTAAGGTTGACCTCAGGATTTCCATATTTGAATTTGTCAGGAATGCTGCATTCAAGAGAATTGCTAAAAGCTTCTCATATTAAAAATGGGAGTCCAAATTCTGCTCTCTGTTCTGCCGCTGAAGCAATGAAAGCTGATGTAGATACATCAAGTAGAACTGACATATCAGAACAAATTATGATCTGGTGATCAATACCAAGATGATGGAAATACGTAGTTATAAAATATTTGATAAATTATAGTATTGCCATGAATAATATGTCATAACCTATGGGCTGTTACAGTTAGAAATGTGTACAACGGTTTGGGAATCCAAGAATGTCTGGTTATGTCAGAGAAGGGAGAGAGACCTGAGAATCACGCTTTCTGGAATGGCATCAAAAGAATGAAAGTTTAGACCAAAGGGCCTACTGGAATGCATAGGGTATATCTGAACACCTCTGAGACAAAAATGTGATACTGTGAAGTAGAAATCAGGAAATGTCATAAGATGCGGATAAATTCCAAATTAGCAATGGCATTTCTGAGTGGTCACCTCAACCAAGCTAAAATTTGAAGCTTTCCTAGATTGATTCATCATTAGGACAAATCAGCTCAGTTTACTAACATAAATCACTCTAGATATTGTGAGATTCTTCTCCAAGGAAGTAATAATCACTTTATTCAAAGCCCATTGCAATCACTGGAGCAGGTCAAGTTCAAAATTTGACTGATATCCATGATGTTATCTTTTCCAAAATACATAACAAAGAAAACATCGTTCTTGGTTTTTAGATATGATTATCTGAAAAGCAAGGGATAGATTAGATGAGAGTCTTTGGGGATGTACAAGTCTGTTTTTAGTCAGGCAGAAATAAGGATGCATATAGTCCTATTTGAGGGTTGGATTCTTTGGGGGTTAATAGGATTTGAACAGAAGTTTGAGAAGCCATTTGTCATGGGATCATAGAACAGTAGTGCTGGAAGGAACCTCAGAAACTCATCTAGTCCAGCCCCCTGCTCAAGGAAGGGATCAGCCCTGATTAAATTATACCAGCCAAGCATCTATCTAACCTGATCTTGAAAATTTCCAAGGATGGAGATTCCGCACCTTCTCTGGCTAGCTTGTTCCAATACTTGGAATATTACTAGTTTGATGAGCATAATCCAATGCTCCTCCTAACCTAAATTCCCTTTGCCCTAGCTTGAAGCACTTGCTTCTAGTTCTGTCCCGTAGAGCCACAGAGGAAAGCCCATCTCCATCCCCTGTATAATTGCACTTTAGGTATTTGAAGACAGTTATCAGTCTTCTCTTCTAAGAAACCTAGTTATTTTAGCCTCTTCTCATAATTCATCCTTCCCAGGCCTCTAATAATATTTGTACCTCTCCTCTGGACTCTTTCCAATCTATCTACATGTTTTCTGAAGTGTGAGGCCCAAAACTAGATACAGTACTTCAGGTGAGGCCTCACCAGGGCTGAACAGAGTAGAAGAATCACTTCCTTTAATTTGCAAGTGGCATGCCTGTTAATAAAGCCAAGTATCATGTTGGGATTTTTTTTGCCAATATATCACATGGTTAGTCCATATTCAGCATATGATCTACACCAGATTCTAGTGTAACCCCTAAGTCTTTCTCTGCAGTGCCACAGCCTGGCCAGTCACTCCCTGGTCCATATTTGTGCATGCAATTATTTTGTCTCAGGTTAAGGACTTTGCTTGTGTTCTTGTTTAATTTAATCTAGTTGATTGTGCACCATTTTCCCAGTCTATCCAGGTCATTCTGCATCCTAGCCCATCATTCAGAGTATCTGCTAAGCATGCACTCAAACACATTCAACTCATTAATGAAGATGTTAAATATTACTAGACCCAGGAAAGACTCCTGGGGAGCCCACTTGATAACTCCTCCCAATTAGACATTGATCCATTGAGGACTACTCCTTGAATACAATGATCCAACTAGTTAACTTGGATCATATATACCTTACAGTATTTTAGTCTAGTCTGTATTTCTGTAGCTTTGTAATGAGAATGTTGTAGGAGAGAGTATCAAAAGCCTTGCTAAAGTCAAGGTATATGACATCCACTGCTCTCCCCAATCCACAGAGCCTGTCACCCTATCCTTGAAGGAAGTTAAGTTGGTCAGGCATGACTTTCTCTTGGTGATTCCATGCTGGCTGTTCCTGATCACCTTGTTCTCCTATTGGGCTAGGGACAGACATTATACATAAACCAGTTTAAGTGACCAGACACTGGTTTAAACCTTTAACAGAACAGATGTGAAATACACATAAACCAGTTTGAAAATGGCTGAAGCTGGTTTGAGATAAACCTGGTTTAATGTAGTATCAGACTTAACTGATTTGGCTCAAACCGGTTTATGCAACGTCTGTCCCATACCCCTTGCTGATTAAATTAAATCAGACTCCCTCAGCATCCTGGCATGCTGTCTGGGCTGCGCAGGGCTCTCTTCCCAAACCCAGCAGGGCTGGGCCCTCCCTTCTGCTCCCTCATGGCTTCTAGCCTGAGCCACTCTGCAGGCATGTGCCTGAATTTCCTCAGTGCAGAGAGAATGTCTGTCCAGTTACAAACCAGTTCATCCTACCCAGGTTAGACTAACCTACAAAGATTGCATCAATTCAAGCTCAGGCTTTTTGAATGGCTGTCCATAGCCTAGATGTTTCTCTGTAGATTCCTTGTGGATTTGCTCCATGGACTAACTAGTTATTGAAATGAGACTGACTGGTTTACAATTCTCCAGATCCTCGCTCTTCCTTTTCTTAAAGATGGGCACTATATTTGCCTTTTTCCGATCATCTGTGACCTTGTCTGACCTCTTAAAGAAGATAGCTAGTAGCTCTGAAATTACCTTAGCCAATTTCTTCATTACCCTAGGGTGCATCCCATCCAGCTCTACCTATTTGAAAACACCCAGCTTCTCTAAGTAATCCCTAACCAGTTTGTCATAACCCAATGATTTTTAGTGCCTCGGCACATTGGAATTTTCCCGCCACATGGAGCTTTCTTTGCACGGTGGATTTCTCAGCTGCAGAGAGAAATCCCTGGTGCAAAAGAGTTCCTGCCACACGTATGCAAATTAGTGTCCCA